>NC_035436.2:110867119-111169092 GCF_002127325.2 Helianthus annuus
ATTTTAATATAACTAATACAATCAATATACAAGTAGCACATAATTTTGTGACATCTGAATATATATTTTCCTAAATATATACTTAGTCATTTTTATTATCAAAACTCAACCTCCAATATTTATAATTTTTGTAACAAAAATTATGGAAAATTTTTATACTAAAACCATGACCAAAAATTACTTGTAACACTTGTTTTAAAAATATTTTTCTAAGTGTTTAATTTTTACAAAAATTTTGCCATAGTTTCCCCTTAAAAATAGAGGTTTTCATGCTTAATAGCATATCTTTTTCTTTTGAAAATTCATCATCAAACAACAACAATCTTCACAAAACTTACCATGAGCCAAAAATATGCATTTTTACATTATGACATGAACTTGAAGTTAGTAAAAATTTGTAGTAATTTAACATGTTGTCTAATAGGTTGTAAGAACACTAAATCTATGGTTTTTATTTTATAAAACCCATTCTTGTGAAATTTCCATCTTTACAACTTGTAAGATGATTTTTCAAAAATTAACTTTCTTGTATTTTTCTTGTTTCCTACACATCAAGTGTTTCATTTAACACTTAAAACAGGTTCTCTTTCTTTGAAAAACCAAACCATGTTAATTAGTGAAGTAAACTTTAGTTTCTTGAAAATATTATTTTTGAAATCTTACATTTTCAAGACTTATATTTTGTAGGAATAATCATCCTACACATAAACAAACTCATCTTCAAGTTCATGGTTCACATAAAGGATGATCAACATGAATTTTTCAAGATCCATCCTTATACTTGCTAGATCATGTGTTTAATCATCATCTAGGAAGCTTCTTATGGTGATCTACACCATAAACATAAGTAATCAACAAACAAGTTTACTACATACACTTAAACAACGTTGATTTTCATGTTTTTAAGCTTTATGTTCATGTTCATCTTTATGTTTTCTTGAGATTCTTTAGTTTACCAAGTTACATCATACATTAACCACTAAGATTAAGTGTAGAAACAAGATCATAGAGGCTTACTTACTAGCACTAAGGGAAGAATCAAGATGCAAAGTGATGAAGAAATGTAGTGGATAAAAGCTCCTAGAGAAGGTCCTTCAAGCTCCTTTGCTTCCAATCTTCTTAGGTATGCTTGTTACACCTTTGTTAACCCTTAGAATGCTTGGAAATGGTTTGGAAAATGGTGGAGTAGAGAAGGGGGTGTTGGCCGAGAGTTGTAGAGGGAGGAGAGGTGAGTTGTGAGCTTGAAAATGATGAATTTAAGTGTAGATTTTAACTTGTGGTTTTTATAAACTAACTCTCAACAAACAATTACACAAAGGTATTAGTGTTCCATATCAAAGCAACAAGTATAATAAACATTTTAAAAGAAATGTGGGGTGTAGGACCCTATATGTAACCGTCAAAGAGAAGGGGGGGGGGTATTGGTTGGGTTTCAACTTCTAGTTACAAAGTCTAGTTAGATGTTAAGTGTAATAGTTAGTGTTTTATGTGTTTAGCGATTTTAAGATGTAATATGGTGTTTGGTGATCATAACTAGCTTGGTAACATTAAAACAATGCCCCTAGTTAAATTTTGGTGTTTCGGATAGTGTCCGGTTGCTCGTTTGGTTACCGGTTCGTTAAGGTGCTAAATAGCGCAGTTTAGTGTGCAATATGATGTCTTTTATGACAGTTTTAATTCCCGACACTTATCAAGATATTCTGGACCACTAAACCATAATTTTGCATTATATTTTGATGTTAAAATGCTGATTTTTGCTGTTTTCTGCAGAATTCTGCAGTTTTAGTGTGTTTCGGGCACTTTCTGGACTTAAATCATCACTCGGAAGGCAGTTTTATGAACCATACTTTCCTACATACTATTCTAGTGTAACTCTTGGTTCCGGGGCTCATTCCGTGTCTTAACATCTTGTCTGTCTGAGTACTGAACTTCTGTACTACTTCTAGTTTGTCTGATAACTGTGCTAACTTTGTTCCGTGTACTAATTGAACCACACTGTATTGCATGTAATAATGATAAACAATCCTGCAACATGTAATGCATTTGTATGTTCTTAAAAGTAATCAGAAAATCGTTCACCTCATTAACTCAATCATGCACAGTCATTGAAGTACAAATTACTGTTTATATTGTATGGAATACATGGAAAAGTGCCAGTTGTCACAATATGGATTTGTGAATTCGTGATCATTGGAAGTTCAGACTCTACAGATCAGGGTCAGATTAACATCTTAGGGTTTGAGCCTCGGATCTTCATCAAGCCGGTCAGCAGGATTAGCATCTGGAGGTTCAATTGTATTGTGGATACTGATAAGATATCACAGACGTGTGATAGTCTAAAGTGTCAGAATGGTTAATCTTCGAGCAGATGAATTGGTTTTCAGACTAACCGCCGGGGAATGATGATGCTTCTTGATTAAGTTGCTGCCGGAACTAGCGGAGAAGACTATACGTCTGTTATCGCAATTGAAGAGGAAGAATGTGATTCTGATCATGGATGAATGTTTCTGAGATCTGAATGTGTTATCAGATGATTCGTTATCCGATGAAGATTTGCTGATTGTGGAAATTATCGTTTACACGGATCTATCATTCTTGAAGGTGCTTAAAGTTGATCACGGAAAACGAGATTTCAAATGTTCAGGGGTAATCATAGATTTGACATCAACCAGTGGGGTATTCGAAGTTTCTATCAATTGCCAGTTGGGTTTTTGTACAATAAACAGATCAAGCAGGCAGAATGCGCGATCGATGGTGCTGAAATGATATATCAAAAACCGAATGCGGACGTGGTTAAAGTTGAAACAGAGAAGCTGCATTGATTAGTTTCAAGTTGATGATTATTCGTGAAGATTGCAGTTAAGCAGATCGGAGGAGGAGTCGTGAACTGTGCAAACAAAGACCTGAAGATTAATTTCAGGGGGAATATGTACAACACTGTGAAAGCAAACCCGAATCATCAATCAAGGGGGAATCGATTGAAGATTTCAAGATACCTGATTGAAGTTGCAGAATATTAAAAACACGGCTCAAGGTTTTCAACGTGACGATTCGATAGTGACAGCCAAGGGGGAATCTGTTGGTGCATATTTCGTATGTCTGCCACTGCGCGAATAGGCTAGATAGAGCGTGTGTTGAATATTGTATAGAATAGTGCGATATTGGACAAGGAATTGTATTGTAAAGCTCCATTCGTACGAATGGACAACATAATCAGTCCATCCGTATGAATGGGGGAATCACCCTAATGGTGCATTCGTAAGTAATGGTCCATTCGTACAAAGTGGATTCGTACGAATGGTCAATGTAGATAAATATAGGATGAGGTCTCTCATTTGGACAAGCTTTTGGATCCTAGAGGAGACATGCAGTCCAACTGGTTTCACGGGTATATAACTTTTATACATTAATAGAAACCAAATTAAATTGACTTGTTCGGTGTCGTTTCTATCCTCTACTCATTTCTTATCAACGAACCGATCATCTCGGGACCAAAGCTCTGTCAAACTCGACGTTTCCTGGACTATCAATATATTTGTCCAAGTGTCCAAAGTCTATAGAATTGTTAAGGTATATATATATATGTATATGTATTTTGGTATTTTTGTCCATACATGGATGTATATTATTTATAAATATTTTCTTTTGTATTTTTATGTGTATTTGGTGTTTATACTCTTTGGGAATATTTAGTGTATTTTTAAGTTCCTACATGTACGCTAATATATATTTACACATAATATACACATAGCACATAATTTGGTGACCACTAAATATATTTATTTTTCCCTATATATATATATATATATATATATATATATATATATATATATATATTTATACTTGTTTTAATTCTTGAAGAAAAGTCTATTTCTTATCTTGTATTTTTGTATAAAAATTAGGGAAAACCTTGGTTAAACATTCTTGAACATTTTTTTTGTAGAAAAAGTCTTATAAAACCTTATATTTTCTAAGTGTCAAAATTTTATAAAAGACATAGTCTCTCCTGAAAATGGAGGTTTTCCCATGTTTTAAAACATGTGTTTATTTTCTTTTTATCATCATAACACAATAATTAACAATTTTTGCAAGTAAAGATCCCTAAATACATCATACTTTTCCATGTTATAAACTTGAAGTTCCATAAAAATGTGTAGTATTTTAGATCTACACACTAAACATATTGGTCTACTTAAATCAAGGCTTATTTGTTAATTTTGTAAACTTTGGTGAAACTTTATTTTGTAAAATTGTTCATCCACACGATTAGTAGGTTCAAGAACATGAGAAATCCATTTTAAAACAACTTTCAAGTTCACTTTAAAGGTCTTCAAGTTTAACAACATGTTTCTTCAAGGATCTTTTAAGATCCATGCTTAAACTTGTTAGATCTAAGCTTCTAACAAGCTTACATATGATGGATCTAAACAAAAATACAAGATCAACAACAATAACTTCATCATATACATCAAACAACACTAGAAACACTTTATTTTCTTTAGATTATGTTGGTTATTCATATGTTCATCTTTTAAAGTTAAACTTTCTTGACGGTGTAACTTGTACACATGAAACATACTACTAACATGAAGTAAAATGAAGATTAGAGAGCTTACTACTAGCTCTTGTGGCTAGGGAAGTGGCAAAGAAACAAAGATGATGAAGATGATGATAAGAAGATGGTTAAAGCTTCCACAAAGAGGTCCTTCACCTTCTAGTGCTAGAAACCTTCCTTGATGATCTTCTTACACCTTGAAACAAGCTTGGAATGCCTTGAAAATGGTTGAAAAATGAAGATGGTGGGAGTGGAGGTGTGGCCGTGAATGAGAGCAAGGGAGGAAGAGAAAGAAGTTTGAAATTCTGGTGTGTTGGAGTGTTATGAGGATGCTGGGATAAGATTGCACTTATAACATCATACATATAATCTTTTAATTAAACAACTTCTTTATCCATCAAACTTCCATCCAACATCATTAGACAACATGGGGACATGTGGGTCGCCATGTTGACCGTCAACTAGCAAAGGGTGTTTTGGTAGGGTCCGGTTAATTGTTCGAGGTCCGGTTGAGTTTTAAGTGTGGTTATGTTGTTTAGTTGAAATTGAAGGGATCTAGTTAGGGATTAAGGGTATTAGGGGTTTTTAGATGTAATAAGGTGTTTAACAGTAATAACTAGTCATTAACACTAAAACAATGTTTCTACTTCATTTTTGGTGTTTGGTAGGGTCCGGTTAATTGTTCGGTTGTCGGTTCGTTAAAGTTCAAAATTGTGAAATTTATAAGGTATGAAGTACCTTTTGTGTTATGATTTCAATCCCGACACTTTACAAGTTATTCTAGATGTTTTAGGCTATTTCTGCATCAATTTTAATATGTTAAATTGCTGAATTTTGTTGAAAAATGCAGAATTTGTTGTTTATAGTGCGTTTCGGATAGTTTTTATTGTCTGTTTAATTTTCCGGAAAGTGTTTACATAAGCCATTGTGCTCCCACTTAGGGTTTAATATGTTTTTGATGTCAGACCTACATCTAAGTCCTAAATCTATTGTTTAACTGAGTACTGAGGTTATGCTGACACAGCTTATCTAACCAGTGAGTTTACTAATTGTTTCGACGCAACACTCAAATTGTTTCGCAATGCGATAAATGAAAGGTTTAACATGCATGATTTTAAATGTATGACATGCGAGCATATAATGTTGAAATTTAAACACTTAGTTGCAGACAATAAATATATATTAAAATAGTACGGAAATGACCAGTTTCGTGCCGTTTGTCACACTAACGTGCCCATTAGAATCACAAACGAGGAATAAAGAACAAAGATAATATAACTTATATTCGCGACGTGTAATCATGATCCGATTAACATCAAGAATTTGGTTATGTTTATATTTATATGTTATATAGTACGTCTAATATTAAGTCCGTCATATACTATCATAGAGTTCATGGAAGTCAAACATGGAGGTATGAACACCTCATTGTATGATTCAACAATGCACAAATCACCATAAGGATGATTCGAATGGTCATGAATGAAAAAAAATTACTAATTACTATACCAAGTAGCCAAGTAAGCTTTAACCCAGGTGAGCCATTCCTGACATGGAAAGAGTTAACTAAGTGTCGGAGGCTAGACGGGGTAAAGTTACTTTAAGTCTAGCAACTACAAGGGATAGCAAGGTAAAACATCAAGTGAGGTGGTGGAATGAGGTTAGGATAGTCAAGGCTTCCAAGTATTCACACCTTGTACCATAACACTAGTCTTGCCATAAGCACTATGGTAGCCTTGGTTGGTTTCTAACACTTGTGGGTTGTCAAAAACCTATTAAAACAGAAAGTTTAAAGGTGTTTGCACCTCTTAAACTCATAAGAATCTACTCCTAACAAGTCTTATAACCTTGGATAGGTTCAAGAACAAGTAGGCACAAGATAAAATCAAGAAAGTCATAGTTTTATAAAAGTTTAACAAGTATTCCTCCAAAACAGAAAGTTTGGACCTCAAAATGGTGATGTTCCATGCTTTGTAGAGGAAGAAGGAGTGAAGAAAAGATGAAGAAAAGTGAGATGAAGCTCCCTTTAGAAATTAAAATTATTATGTCCAAACTTGCAAATGTAACTGATTTGAGAGTGTTTTTGGAGAGTAGAAAAGTTGGAAAAATGAAAATGAGGTGATGGAGGCTTGGTTTGATAATGGAGGATTAGGGTTTGGTGTTTAAGAAGGTTGTATGGTGATTGGGGAAGAAGAAAGGTGACCAATCTTGGAGCTGAAAACATCTTTCTACGGATCTAGGGGGTTGGCGCTACGCCAAGCTAAATAGAGTTTGGCGTCGCGCAGCGCCAAGCCTCATTTAGCCCGATTTTTCATATGTTGCATTATAGTCATGAACTTTGATATTTCATTATTTCAAGCTACAACTTGTGTATATGGTATAACATTAAGTATAAAACATGTATGAAAGCATAGATTGGGTATCCTGAATGCATGTATAAGAATTTACACGTATAAATAGTATTAAAACATGTATTAACGATTGTTTGTACGTAATATAAGTACGAATTTGTGCATAAAACGAATGTATATCAAGAATGTATATAAATTGAATGTAGGACAAGTATGTATACTAAATGTATAATTTATGTAAGATGACCATGTTTTATTACGATCATAGCCTCGGATCACAATAATCGGAAATCAAATATGATTACAAGAGAATACGAGTTTCCATAAATAGAATACAAGACAAACTTCTAAATAAGAAAGTTCTAAAAAGCGAGGCGCTACATCTTATACAAGGTATATCCGAGTTTATGGAGACCTCATTGAGGGGCTGTTTGGTAGCCTCTTAATGACCATTCAGATGCTACCTCTTAATGGTTTAAAACCTCTGAATGAATAAGAGGTAACCTCAAGTCTGAATGGTTAAGAGGTAACCTCTGAATGGTAAATCATCACATGTCACATTCTTCTACCTTCTGATTGGTAAAATTCTTAATGGTTCCATTAAGAGGTAGCCTCTTAATTACCATTCAGAGGCTACCAAACAGCCCCTGAGTCCAAGTTTGATGATGACTTCTCAAGATCCGAGTTAATCATGGAACTCAAGATCCGAGTTTATAAAGAAAACTACAAGTAGTTCAAGTTTATGCAATACTTGTAGTCCGAGTTTTGTTTTTGTCTTTGTATTTAGTCTAGGTTATGTATTATGTACGTGGGCCTAGCCCAGTCTGCATGTGTGGTGTGTGGTATATAAACATTGTGCACTAGGGTTTTAAAAAAAGTTCTAGAGAAAAGACGTCAGAGAAAAGTTGCAGTCATTCAGTGAGAGCAGTAGTGAGAGTTGTGATTGAGAGATTGTGTGAGAGAATACACAGAGATTGGATGTGAGTCTTGTGTGACCTTGAATGATTGTAAAGACACTTTTTTGATAATCATAGAAGGTCAGTTTAAAAGTATTTTGCATTGTGTTCTTTATCTTTCTTGTTTTCTATGTGTTGTGAGATCCGTAAGGGGATTCCACACCCTTGATCGATTGTCAATCTCATTACGATCCACGTGATAGGGACCTACAACAATATTGTAGTTTACACTCTCACTATATATATATATATATATATATATATATATGTTGGGTCAAGATTTAGAGAAAATGGTGAAAAGTGTGAGAAGGGAGAGAACGGTTATGGATCGTCAGTTTAAAACAATCAATGGACTAGATGACGCGGTGGCGTTTTCGTAAATAACATCACTTCTATTACTGTAGCGCGCTTCATTAAGGGTAAAAAAGTCTTTTGACTTCTTTACACAAAACGCCATCTCATGAAATAAAACGCCATTAAAATTACCGCCTTAATCTACAATAGCACACACCATCCTAATCTAAAAACGCCATTAGATATAAAATGTCACACCCTGGCTTTGCGGAAGCGTGGTTTATTTTGGTGTGACTTCTTAATACCATAGCTTAATCATAACAAAGCTATATGAAAGTAAAACCATGCAGATCATCCATTGATTTAAGTCTTGAAAACAAAATACCACAACATTGTTTTAAAATGCAGACACATGCATCGAGTTTACAATACTACTAAATAAAAACATTTTTCTTAAGACGCAACCATAACATAAAGTAAAACACCGTTTAATACTTGCGACTCGTCCAGGTAAAATTCGCAATCCCTAAACGTGGATGATCCCATACTCTAACGCAGCGTAGCATACCGTGCCAGATCTTTAGTTCCCTGAAATACATGTAAGTTGGAAAAATCAACAATAATGTTGAGCGAGTTCATGTGTAGTGAGTAAGTAAAACCTTTGTATGTATAAAATTCCTGGTATGTAGCAAATAAGGAAATAAAGAGATCACTAATGGTTTGCAAGGCCATTGATATGTGTGATGTGCTGTAGGAAGACTCAAACCTAGCGGATTTTGCGTTGGGCATAAAGTCACCCCGAGGTCCGTTCTGCTGGGCCTGGGGCTGGGCTCGCTACACCCAGATAGATCTACCGCTACTGTCCCTCGGTCCTACAATGAGGATTAATTGCCTCAAGTTACGCCTACCCACTCACATGATCTAAGTAGTAACCCTTCTTACGCTAACCATACCATGTAAAAAAAAAGTACTCGTAATCATAGTAACATTTATTTCACCCTCGCAGTTTAAAAACTGAAAACAGTTAAGAGAAAAAGGGGGACATGAACTCACTGAAGTGCGCCTCTAACAAGAAATCTCCTGGTCAACCTGCTGTGCGACGACCTACACGTACTAACTCTTATTAGACGAACGGCCATGCCTTAGCTTAAGGTTTAAGTTTTTGGGAAATAGTTAGACAACTATTTCGTGTTTACACTTCGTAATTATTTGGTAAATATATTCCTTCCCAAGGATGGGGGCTTTAATACATGTGCGTTTGTGAATTTTCGTAATATATTATTAAGTCTCACTTAGAATATATTTTAATTCTTTCTCCAAAATATAAATATTTTCCCAAAAATATTATATTTTATTACATATAATTTTCCAAAAATAATACCTTTGTCAAAATATGCGTAAGTTACGTTTAAAGATCGGGTGGTATTAATAATACCGTTGTAACTTAAATATTTATTGTGAAGGCGCTAGAATTATTTTGGAGTCGTTAATATTATTTTTACCCTAAAAATAATATTTAGATAGTTCACAAAATAATCATAAAAATCTCACAAGTGTTGTGATGTAAAAAAATATATATATATATTAAATATGTATTTTAGCAAGTTTTATTTTGTGAAAATCCCACCTCCGACACTTGGAAGTTTTGTAATAAAAATCGTGGCGAAATTTTTATTTTGAAAACAAGTAAAAAAAATTATATTCATAACACTTGTGATAAAAATATTTACAAGTGTTAGATTTTTTTTGGAAAATTTCGCTAGAGTTTCCCCTGTAACTGGAGGTGGCCACGCTTTCAAGCGTATCATTTTCTTTTAAAAATTCAATTCAACAATGTTCCCAACATTAACAAACAATATTCCATCATCAAACTAGTCAAAATAGATATAAATCGCAAAACACATGAACTTGTGGTTTGTGTAAGATATGTAGTAACTTTCCCCGTATTTTTAGTAGACCTTTTTATAAATAAAATCGGTTTCTTGCGAATCTTGTTTTTAAAGAAGACACGTCTTTACAACTTCTTGTCAAAAATTACAAAAATAATTCTTGTTTAAAACTTTTTGTTACACAAGTGTCTGCACACTTGTTTGTTCACAAAAACACCTTTGTTTAGGAAAGATCCGGCTCTCAAAACATGATTTCATTTGACACTTGGTTCTTCGAAAATACCACTTGTAGATCCTTAGATCTACTAGTTTGGAACTCTATTTCATAAGAAAATTTGTTTTTACACAAGTTCATGTTTATGTTGGAAAGGGTTCTTCATCTAACCACTTTCACACTTTAACATATTCTAGGTCATGTTACATGAACATGACTTAGCCGGGTTAGATGACGATCCATTCCCATACTAGCAATCAACAACAATAAATAATCATAATAAAACTAGTTTTATATGTTTTACACTATTATTTACTTATTAACCACCAAGTTTATCACCTTTAGTAGACTTTTAATTTTGATCTTGTATGTTCATAATTTTTATCCGACAAAATTCTTATTAACCACTTTAGAATAGATCAAGAAGGTGATTAGAACCACTTACTACTAGCTCAAGGCTAGGGAAGAAACTAGTCGAAAAACGGGTGGTTAATAGCGTTGTGGTGAGGTCCTTGTGATTCTGTAAGCACCAGGTCTCCTCGTATGAGCTCTAGCACACTTAATAGTATGTAAAATGGAGAAATCAAAAATTGAAAGTGGATGGAATGTTGTGAAAGCTCTCGGCAGTAGGCAAAAAAAGAAAGGAGCAAAAGAGAAGTAATTTTTTTTTGTTGGTGAATTGTGAATGTGAAGGTCTAGACTTCTAGTCTAATTTATAAACCATATCTTTTTTTTTTTTAACCACAAGATAATATGCCCACTAGATATTAGGCAATTGAATTAAAATAATTAAAAGTGGATGGAAAGTGTTCCCTTGAGGGAAACAATCGTGGGGGGGGGGGGTTTAGTTGATTCAATTTCAACTAAATGGTTAGCTCTAGTTAGTTAGTTAGGAGTTTAAGCTAGATTCTAGTGTGTGGTGCTTTATAGCGGGTGTTAGGGTATTTGGGGACCCTAACTAGCTCAGAAAAAGAAAACAATGTCATTGACAATATTTTTATGTCCCGGGTTAAGTCCGGTTGTTCGGTTGGATACTGATCCGTTAAGGTGCCTAACAAGCATTTAAAGTGTCGTTAATATTATTTTTAGTGACACGAAGAATTCCCGACACTTGGAAAGTGTCTAGTATTATTTTCCCATGTTTTTGCACTTTACTAGTTTGCTAAAATGCTGAATTTTATATTACAGTGCAGGATTTGTGTTTAAATCATGTTTTTGGCACATCCGGTCACTATAACTATCACCTAGTGACGCAGTTCTACAACCCTCATTTCCCTACACTCTCTACTAGTGTAGTAAACAATTCCCGGCTCATACAGGCCTTAGAGGCAGTGTCTGCCTGATGCTGGCTATATCAGCATGTTTAATGGGTTATCCGTCATTGTGCTACTGTGCTTTTGTGCATCAACTTTGTCACTAAAGTTCTGTATGTAAATCATGGAGTGACAGTTAATAAAGTATGATGCAAGTATGTATATGTATCAGTATTCAAGTAGTAGTTTATCCACAATTTCAAGCAAGCACAATAATTAAGCAGTAATTAAGTATTAATTAATTCGTACGGATACCTGATTTGGTGAGGGTTGTCACATTCTCCCCCCGTTAGAAAAATTTCGTCCCGAAATTTTAAGTTCTGCTTCTAGTTGCAGGGGTCTTGGAAAATAAGTGGGGGTGCTTTTCTTTCATTCGGTCCTCACGCTCCCAGGTGTATTCAGGACCATGTCTTGCATTCCATCGGACCTTGACGAGCTTGACACTGCTCCGGCGGGTTTTGTTCACCTTCCAATCTGTAACCTCAACGGGTTCTTCAACAAAATGGAGCGTGTCATCAATATGAATCTCGTCTGTGGGAATGACAACAGTATCTTGAGTTGGACTTTTCTTCAAATTTGATACATGAAATGTATCGTGAACACCGTTCAGCTCGGCAGGTAAATCCAACTTGTATGCTACTAACCCAATTCTTTCCAGAATCCGAAATGGACCAATATACCGCGGATTCAACTTTCCACGCTTCCCAAAGCGTGCCACACCCTTCCAGGGTGAGACTTTCAACAATACCATATCGCCTACCTCAAACTCTAGAGGTTTCCTTCTTCAGTCCGCATAGCATTTTTGTCGATCACGAGCCGCCTTGATGCGATCTCGGATCTGTGCAATCTTATCTGTGGTTTCCTGGACCACATCAGGACCAACTAATTGTTTATCACCTGCATCAGACCAACAAAGCGGTGATCTGCACTTACGGCCATATAGAGCTTCAAATGGCGCGACACCACTACTGGTGTGGTAGCTGTTGTTGTATGAAAACTCGACCAATGGCAAATGTTTATCCCAGCTACTGCCCAAATCCATAACACATGCTCTCAGCATATCCTCCAATGTTTGTATCGTTCGCTCGCTTTGCCCGTCGGTCTGTTGGTGAAATGCAGTGCTCAGATTCAATTGCGAGCCAAAAGCTTCTTGGAAGGATTGCCAAATTCTTGACACGAACCTTCCGTCTCTATCAGAGATGATCGAGAGAGGCACTCCATGGCGTGCGACGATTTCTCTCATGTAAATTTCAGCCAATTTGCTCGTGTTATCTTTCTCTCTGATAGGTAAGAAGTGTGCTGATTTTGTTAATCGGTCCACTATTACCCAAATAGTGTCATGACCTTTTGGCGTTCTTGGCAACTTTGTAATAAAATCCATTGAAATTTGTTCCCATTTCCACTTGGGAATCTCAGGTTGTTGCAGAAGTCCCGAAGGCTTCTGGTATTCAGCTTTAACTTTGGCACACGTTAAACACTTGCTCACATAAACAGCAACGTCGCCTTTCATCCTAGGCCACCAATAGTAATCTTTAAGATCCTGGTACATCTTATCCGCTCCTGGATGGATAGAGTACCGTGATTTGTGAGCTTCATCAAAAATAACTTTTCTCAAACCACCAAACAGAGGAACCCAAATCCTTTTCATAAAACATAACGTTCCTTCCTCGTTTGGCACTTTGCTTCTCCATCCCACGGAGATATTCTTCTTCAATGTTTCTTTCCTTAAGTGCTTCTTTCTGCGCGGCACGTATACGCAGAGAAAGATCTGTTTGAATAATCATCTCCAAAGCCCTAACCATAATGGGCTTGATCCTTTCTTTTCGACTTAGGGCATCGGCGCCCACATTCGCCTTCCCCGGATGGTACTTTATCTCATAGTCGTAGTCGTTCAACAACTCAACCCAACGTCTTTGTCTCATATTCAACTCCTTCTGGTCGAATATGTGTTGCAGGCTTTTGTGATCTGTGAAGATCGTACATTTCGTACCATATAGGTAGTGTCTCCAGATCTTTAACGCAAATATCACTGCGCCGAGTTCCAAATCATGTGTGGTATAATTCTTTTCATGCACTTTCAATTGGCGGGACGCGTAAGCTATAACCTTCTGGCGTTGCATCAACACGCAACCCAAGCCTTGACGCGAGGCGTCACAGTATACCACAAAATCGTCTGTACCTTCCGGTAGTGCTAAGATTGGCGCATTGCAGAGCTTGTCTTTTAACAGCTGAAACGCTTCTTCCTGTTTGATTCCCCAATCAAACTTCTTATCCTTTTGTGTGAGGAGCGTCAATGGTTGAGCGATCTTCGAAAAATCCTCAATGAACCTTCGATAGTAGCCAGCCAAACCCAAGAATTGTCGAATCTCGGTTGGCGTCTTTGGGGTTTCCCAATTCTTGATCGCTTCGATCTTGGTGGGATCCTCATGAAATCCATCCCCGTTCACCACATGTCCAAGAAATTGGACTTCATGTAGCCAAAACTCGCACTTAGAGAACTTGGCATACAACTGTTCCTTTTTCAGCAGTTCCAGAATTGCTCTTAGATGCTGTTCGTGCTCAGCCTTCGTCTTTGAATAAATCAAAATGTCGTCAATAAACACAATCACGAACTTATCCAAGTACGGCTTGCAAACTCTGTTCATTAGATCCATGAAAACTGCAGGCGTGTTTGTCAACCCAAACGACATAACTAGGAACTCAAAGTGTCCATAGCGAGTTCTGAAGGCTGTCTTCGGGATACTCTCCTCTTGTATCCTTAGCTGATGGTATCCAGATCGAAGATCGATCTTAGAGTAAAAACTTGAGCCTTGAAGCTGATCGAATAAATCGTCGATTCTTGGCAGAGGGTATCTATTCTTGACGGTCAACTTATTCAATTCCCGGTAGTCAATGCACATACGGAAACTACCGTCTTTCTTCTTGACAAACAGGACCGGAGCTCCCCAAGGTGAGAAGCTTGGTCTGATGAATCCCTTGTCTAACAACTCTTGAAGTTGTGTCGACAACTCCTGCATCTCTGACGGTGCAAGTCTATAAGGTGCCCTAGCTACAGGTGCGGCGCCTGGAACTAGGTCAATGTGAAATTCCACTTGCCTTTGGGGCGGCAATCCTGGCAAGTCCTCTGGAAAGACTTCAGGATATTCCCTCACGATAGGGATGTCTTTGATTTTTGGTTCTGCAGCTTTCTTATCCACGATGTGTGCCAGGAAGGCAGCACATCCCTTTTGTAAACACTTTCGCGCTTTCAGGCAGCTGATAATTCTTAAAGGTGTATCACGTTTCTCTCCATGAACCACAATTGTTTCACCATCTTCGGTTGGGATACGAACGACCTTTTCGTGACAAACTATCTCAGCCTTGTTGCTTGATAACCAATCCATTCCTACTACCACGTCGAAGCTCCCCAGCTGGACTGGTAGTAGATCCAAAGCAAACTCACGCTCTCCCAACTCGATTACGCAACCTCTGATCACTTCATTAGCTTCTACTAACTTTCCATTAGCCAATTCGATTGAGTAGGGAATATCTAACTTACTAGCGGCTAACCCAAGCATATTCTTAAACTCTAACGATACGAAGCTATAATCGGCACCAATATCAAATAAAACGGATGCAAAGCGTTGGTTTACAGGGAACGTACCAGTAACAACATTGGGATCCTGGCGCGCTTCCCTTGTTTCGATATTGAAAACCCTTCCACGCGCTTGACTCAATTCTGGGCAGTTCCGCTTATAGTGCCCAATGTCACCACAGTTAAAACAACCTGGTCTTTGCCCGTTTCCACCTCCATTTCCAGCTTGGTTGTTGTTGTTTCGGTTCGCATTACCAGTACCAACCTGATTTGCGTTGTTGCCACGATTCCCATTTCCTCCATTGTTCCCCTGTGGGCGATTCCCAATACCACCACGATTATTGTTTCTATTCCCAAATCCTCCTTGGCCTCCCCGGCCAACAGTGGCCCAACAAGAATCCTTCAAGTGGCCAACCTTCCCACATGCTTCACATACTTTTGAACCACACCGGCCAGAATGGTGACGTTGGCAGGTGTTGCACTTGGGATGGGTACCCATATATCCCTTTCCTTTCCTTCCAGTACCAGTTGCAGCTTGGACCAGAGCGCTTGGTTCTCCTTTCATAACAGCCCCACTAGTGCCTTGTTTGAAGTTCGAGAACTTTCGTTTGTTACCCCCGGATGACTCGACGTGAGTCTCCTTCTTCTTTGACTCATCATCAGAAAACTTGTTTAGGCAGATAGCCTCCTCCGTGAGAGCCACGCTCTGATCGATCGCCTCAGTGATTGTTGCAGGCTTGGATGAGGTCACCATACTTATGATTTGAGGAGCTAAACCCCAAATGAAGCGTTCAATCCGCTTGAATTCTGGTGTGACCATATAAGGTACCACATGTGACAGATTGTGAAACCTTTGAACATACTCTGCGATTTTCGGGCCTTCCATCTTCAAATGCCAAAACTCAGTTTCCAACTTTTGAATTTCTGCACGAGAGCAGTACTTTCTACGCATGAGCTCTTTCAGCTCGTTCCATGTCATTGCGTAGGCTGCAGCTTCACCAAGGGTTTGAACTTGTAAGTTCCACCATGACAGGGCTCCGTCCAAGAATAGCCCAGAGATGTAAGTAACTTGCTGATCTGGAGCGCATTTGCTCATGTGGAGAACTGACTCTGTCTTCTCAGCCCAACGAACAAAAGCAACAGCACCTCCGGTGCCATCAAAGTTGATAGGCTTGCAGTCTAGGAACTGCTTGTAGGTGCACCCTGCACATACGTTAGAGATATCCAATTGAATCATGGTATGCCTTAATGACTTAGTATTACCATGAGGCGGATTGTTGTTGCCATTGTTGTTAGAATTACTCCCGCTAGTTCCTCCTTGAGAGGCTGCGTATTGCGCAATGGCGGCAGCGATGACCTGCTGAAGTTCTGCCTCATTGGTAGGCATGCTTGTCTGACGTCTTGGTGGCATCTTCTAAAAGATGTGTTCACGATGGCCAGGTCATAGTAGTAATGTGTACGTATATAACGATAGTAATAATACATAACATCTCATGTTATAAATAAACCAATCACATAACATCCCATGTTATAAAACATAAATAATCAATCAAACATCACATGTGATGAGAATACTGCGATTGCCTTGCCATAAATCGAGACCATAATATAAGGTGTACAAATCACTGTATCATACAACATCAACGACTAAGGGCTACATCACCCCAGTCCAAAATATCAAATCAATGTCAAAAATATCCCATATACATAACAACAAAAGTCAGGATCAACATGCAGTCTCCCAAAAGCTGTGCAGTCTGTGCAATCGCCGTCTTCTCAACAAAAGTCCACCCGTGCTGTACAAAATAGCCCTACGCTGATGGCGGTGGAGGAGGGGGAAAATGAGAATAGAACAAACGTCGCATGTGGAGCCAATCCTCCTCCATGGCTCGGTGAGAGCGTAACAAGAAAGCTATCTGTTGCTCCTGAGTCCAAAAACGTGCAACAGAGTCTGGAGATAACGGTCGAGGGGGATGTGATATCGCAGGGTGAGGAGGGCATTGGCATGGAGGTCGCTGTGCTCTTTCGAGCTCCTGTATGCGACGCGTAAGTGCCTCCTGCTGGATCATGAATGACCTGAGAACATCCTCTACAGAATAACCCATGTAAAAAGGATGATAAGGATCGGATGGTGGCATGATGGGTGGTGATGTCCAAAGAAAAGGCTCACTAGCTAGAGTAAAAGGTGGCACAGTAAACGGTGAAACAGGGGGAACAATAGTATGCTAAGACATCGGAGGTACGAACCGATCCCCTCTAGACATGAATGGTGCATGGCCAAAAGGCTGATGAGTAGAGCCCTCTCCAGGACGTGGCGGAGGGATCTCCTGGAGAAATGTGATGGGCAGGTCTGCGCGATGCACATCAGCAGCGTGTGTGTGAAACAAAGGTGCATCAAAAGGAGCTGAAGCTGGTGCTGAAACTGGTGTAACTGGTACCACAAAAGGTGGAAAATCATTATCGTCCTCTATCCACCCATTCCTGGTGTGCGCATACTGAGGGTCGACATGAGTCGCAAAGAGTGCATGGTCGGGCTCTAGAGGCACCAGGTCAGGAAAAGGAGCAACAACATCAGGCTCAGCGGGTATATCAGCAATGTGAGGGGCATCAACCTGAGCATCAACAGCATGCTCATCCTCCAATAGTGGAGCAACAATAGGATGATCATCGATAGGTACATCAGCAATCAAAGGATCAACAATGGGTATATCAGCATGAATAGGGTCATGCTCGAACACGGGGTCTGGAGCAACTACCGGCTCGGGGGCCACAACAGGCTCCGGGTCGTCAAACTCCATCTTGAAATCTGCGGGGTCAGCAAACGCAGGGTCAACAGGATCAATTGGGTCATCCATGGGCTGATCTAGGTGTATAAACTCAATGTCCTGATCTGGATCGAACCCAGGTGGGAAGACGGGGTCCGAATCATCATCAGTGTCATGATCAATAGCAAAACTCGGGGCAGGGGCAGGTGCAGCAGATGACGCCCTATCGGGGTCTGAATCATGCGAGTAGTGCTGCGCGCCCTACGTGTGCGACGGTGCAGAGGCCACAGACTCGAAAGAAGGAACAGGTGAACGGGCAGGTGACTCCTCAGCAGGAGCATCTGCGAGTAGCAAGAGATCGTCAGCAGCTAATAGGGCTTCGCCCTCAACATCATCCTCCAATGGCTCGTCATCAAACAAATCGACGTCGTCGTCAGCGTCGACGTCAAGGATCATATCAAGAACAGGATAAGAGGCAAGAGGTATAGGGGCAGGGATCACCACGAGCGGCAAATCCCCGGCAAAAGGACCATCAGTGGGCTCGGCGACAACGTCGGGTAGCGCGAATGGCTGAAAATCATCATCATCCGTGCTGGTGGTGTCCGAGGTGTGTACCTCATGCTCCGATGACACTCTGTCGTCTGATATAATGGGTATAGGATCAGTGGCGTCCGACTCTCCCGTGCCGGATGAATCCATAGTGTCTGTAACACAAACACAAATATGCACAAATAATCAATCATATAGTCAGATAAACACATTAGTCACCAATTAAGCAATCAAATAGTTCTCCTAGTCCCACTAGCCTCCCAGCCTCCCAGACTGATCTTCCTAGTCCCACTAGCCTCCCAGCCTCCCAGACTGCTCTTCCTAGTCCCACTAGCATCCCAGCCTCCCAGACTGCTCTCCCTAGTCCCACTAGCCTCCCCGCCTCCCAGACTGACTCCCTAGTCCCACTAGACAACTACCTCGGCCTCCCAGACCGAGCCTCAGCCTCCCAGACCAAGCCTCAGCCTCCCAGACTGAGCCTATATCTAATAAATAAAATGTGTTCAACTGTAAAAACGTTTTGGATCTGGACTTAAGTGGTATGCAGTGTAAAAATGTTTTCGTGAGAGCCCCAGTGATCATAGTCTAGACTCAAGAAAGAATCCTAGTTCGCTATGATCAGAGCTCTGATACCAAGCTGTCACACCCTGGCTTTGCGGAAGCGTGGTTTATTTTGGTGTGACTTCTTAATACCATAGCTTAATCATAACAAAGCTATATGAAAGTAAAACCATGCAGATCATTCATTGATTTAAGTCTTGAAAACAAAATACCACAACATTGTTTTAAAATGCAGACACATGCATCGAGTTTACAAAACTACTAAATAAAAACATTGTTCTTAAGACGCAACCATAACATAAAGTAAAACACCGTTTAAGACTTGCGACTCGTCCAGGTAAAAGTCGCAATCTCTAAACGTGGATGATCCCATACTCTAACGCAGCGTAGCATACCGTGCCAGATCTTTAGTTCCCTGAAATACGTGTAAGTTGGAAAAATCAACAATAATATTGAGCGAGTTCATGTGTAGTGAGTAAGTAAAACCTTTGTATGTATAAAATTCCTGGTATGTAGCAAATAAGGAAATAAAGAGATCACAAATGGTTTGCAAGGCCATTGATATGTGTGATGTGCTGTAGGAAGATTCAAACGTAGCGGATTTTGCGTTGGGCACAAAGTCACCCCGAGGTCCGTTCTGCTGGGCCTGGGGCTGGGCTCGCTACACCCAGATAGATCTACCGCTACTATCCCTCGGTCCTACAATGAGGATTAATGGCCTCAAGTTGCGCCTACCCACTCACATGATCTAAGTAGTAACCTTCCTTACGCTAACCATACCATGTAAAAAAAAGTACTCGTAATCATAGTAACATGTATTTCACCCCCGCAGTTTAAAAACTGAAAACAGTTAAGAGAAAAAGGGGGACATGAACTCACTGAAGTGCGTCTCTAACAAGAAATCTCCTGGTCAACCTGCTGTGCGACGACCTAAACGTACTAACTCTTATTAGACGAACGGCCGTGCCTTAGCTTACGGTTTAAGTTTTTGGGAAATAGGTAGACAGCTATTTCGTGTTTACACTTCGTAATTATTTGGTAAATACATTCCTTCCCAAGGATGGGGGCTTTAATACATGTGCGTTTGTGAATTTTCGTAATATATTATTAAGTCTCACTTAAAATATATTTTAATTCTTTCTCCAAAATATAAATATTTTTCCCAAAAATATTATAGTTTATTACATATAATTTTCCCAAAATAATACCTTTGTCAAAATACGCGTTCACTAGTATTTTTTCGAAAATGCGTAAGTTACGTTTAAAGATCGGGTGGTATTAATAATACCGTTGTAACTTAAATATTTATTGTGAAGGCGTTAGAATTATTTTGGAGTCGCTAATATTATTTTTACCCTAAAAATAATATTTAGATAGTTCACAAAATAATCATAAAAATCTCACAAGCGTTGTGATGTAAAAAAAATATATATATATTAAATATGTATTTTAGCAAGTTTTATTTTGTGAAAATCCCACCTCCGACACTTGGAAGTTTTGTAATAAAAATCGTGGCGAAATTTATATTTGAAAACAAGTAAAAAAAATTATATTCATAACACTTGTGATAAAAATATTTACAAGTATTATATTTTTTTTGGAAAATTTCGCCAGAATTTCCCCTGTAACTGGAGGTGGCCACGCTTTCAAGCGTATCATTTTCTTTTAAAAATTCAATTCAACAATGTTCCCAACATTAACAAACAATATTCCATCATCAAACTAGTCAAAATAGATATAAATCGCAAAACACATGAACTTGTGGTTTGTGTAAGATATGTAGTAACTTTCCCCATATTTTTAGTAGACCTTTTTATAAATAAAATCGGTTTCTTGCGAATCTTGTTTTTAAAGAAGACACGTCTTTACAACTTCTTGTCAAAAATTACAAAAATAATTCTTGTTTAAAACTTTTTGTTACACAAGTGTCTGCACACTTGTTTGTTCACAAAAACACCTTTGTTTAGGAAAGATCTGGCTCTCAAAACATGATTTCATTTGACACTTGGTTCTTCGAAAATACCACTTGTAGATCCTTAGATCTACTAGTTTGGAACTCTATTTCATAAGAAAATTTGTTTTTACACAAGTTCATGTTTATGTTGGAAAGGGTTCTTCATCTAACCACTTTCACACTTTAACATATTCTAGGTCATGTTACATGAACATGACTTAGCCGGGTTAGATGACGATCCATTCCCATACTAGCAATCAACAACAAAAAATAATCATAATAAAACTAGTTTTATAAGTTTTACACTATTATTTACTTATTAACCACCAAGTTTATCACCTTTAGTAGACTTTTAATTTTGATCTTGTATGTTCATAATTTTTATCCGACAAAATTCTTATTAACCACTTTAGAATAGATCAAGAAGGTGATTAGAACCACTTACTACTAGCTCAAGGCTAGGGAAGAAACTAGTCGAAAAACGGGTGGTTAATAGCGTTGTGGTGAGGTCCTTGTGATTCCGTAAGCACCGGGTCTCCTCGTATGAGCTCTAGCACACTTAATAGTATGTAAAATGGAGAAATCAAAAATTGAAAGTGGATGGAATGTTGTGAAAGCTCTCGGCAGTAGGCAAAAAAAGAAAGGAGCAAAAGAGAAGAAATTTTTTTTGTTGGTGAATTGTGAATGTGAAGGTCTAGACTTCTAGTTTAATTTATAAACCATATCTTTTTTTTTAACCACGAGATAATATGCCCACTAGATATTAGGCAATTGAATTAAAATAATTAAAAGTGGATGGAAAGTGTTCCCTTGAGGGAAACAATCGTTGGGGGGGGGGGGGGGTTTAGTTGATTCAATTTCAACTAAATGGTTAGCACTAGTTAGTTAGTTAGGAGTTTAAGCTAGATTCTAGTGTGTGGCGCTATATAGCGGGTGTTAGGTATTCGGGGACCCTAACTAGCTCAGAAAAAGAAAACAATGTCATTGACAATATTTTTATGTCCCGGGTTAAGTCCGGTAGTTCGGTTGGATACTGATCCGTTAAGGTGCTTAACAAGCATTTAAAGTGTCGTTAATATTATTTTTAGTGACACGAAGAATTCCCGACACTTTGGAAAGTGTCTAGTATTATTTCCCATGTTTTTGCACTTTACTAGTTTGCTAAAATGCTGAATTTTATATTAAAGTGCAGGATTTGTTTCTAAATCATGTTTTTGGCACATCCGGTCACTATAACGATCACCTAGTGACGCAGTTCTACAACCCTCATTTCCCTACACTCTCTACTAGTGTAGTAAACTATTCCCGGCTCATACAGGCCTTAGAGGTAGTGTCTGCCTGATGCTGGCTATATCAGCATGTTTAATGGGTTATCCGTTCATTGTGCTACTGTGCTTTTGTGCATCAAGTTTGTCACTAAAGTTCTATATGTAAATCATGGAGTGACAGTTAATAAAGTATGATGCAAGTATGTATATGTATCAGTATTTAAGTTGCAGTTTATCCACAATTTCAAGCAAGCACAGTATTTAAGCAGTAATTAAGTATTAATTAATTCGTACGGATACCTGATTTGGTGAGGGTTGTCACATAAAACACCAAACTTAATTATAATAAAATCCCGCCTAAAAAAACCGCCAAAAAACATCCTATATATACAACATCTCAGACCTTCAATTAAAACACACAAACCCCTAAACACCATATTTAATATATACCATTCGTCTTAGAGACACCAAAAAACTCAAACATCAAATATCCTCTAAACCAAAACGTTTATTTGAAATTCAGTTTGGTTGTCGGAAAGGTTTCGCTCAATGTAATGGACAAAATCCTTAAGTGAGGATATTGTCCATTTCATTGAGTAAAATCTTATTGACTTTATCCTCAACTTCCATCCAATTTATAATGCCAAAACATTCAAAAACATTATTGAGGTTTGTTCTCAATAAAGTTTAGCTGTATGGGGTGGACAACATTGTTAGACATCTTTATTCACCGAGGATTAACAATGTTGTCCATCTCATACAGCAAAACATTCTTGATTTTAGCATGATCAAATTTAGAGGTTTAAGGTACTTTTATTTAGTGGCGTTCTTTTTCACAGTAAAACGCCAAAAAGTTAAAAAATCAAACATCGTTCCTTGGAAATTCAAGATTGTTAGCTGAAGGGTGTAACTCATTAACATTTTGCTGCATGAGATGGACAAATCTTCAAGAAAAAGAGGCTGATGTCACACTTTATTCTTCCAAACGGCGACAAACAAACTAATTCAAAAACAAAATGAATCATATGAAAGTCGAAACAACCAGTTAAGATAATTCAAAAAAGAAGAAAGAGACTGGTGACAGTGAAGATTTGGAAGATCAATTGTTTATATATATATATATTTTTAATTTTCTTTTTCAGTTGATTGATATAGAATAACAACGCCATATATAATAAAAACGCTAGACAGCCAAATTCTTGTTAAAACACCATCATGCCATAAAACGCCCCCAAAACTCCCAAACTATATTAAAATTACTTTGGACAAGTATTATAAAAAACCCAAAATAAAAAAAATAAAAACCAAACTTGAAAAGGTAACTAGAAACAGTAACACAGAAGAGACGGAAAATTTATTATTTTAGAATCTAAAACGCCAAACTTGAAAGATGGTATGTGTTACAGACTTCAGAGATAAAGCTTATAAAAAACAGTAATTACAATTAGTAACTAACTGAAACGAAAAATACTTTATTATAATAATGCACCGCCTAACCTATGCGCCAAAAGACATCCTATAAAATGATACCTCTCAGCAACTTCCATTTGATAAACAAAAAAAAAACGCCAATACTACTAAATAACACTCATTGTAAAACGCCAAAAAATTAAAAAAAATCAAAGATGGCTAATATGCTTTCTTGGATATTCAATATTGTTCTTCATGAAGTTTCACTGAATGGATTGTTAGGCGAGGGGAGTAACTCAGTAAGATTTTGCTGCATGAGATGGACAAATCTTCAAGAAAAAGATACTGATGACACTCATATGTCATTTTGTGTTCTTTGTTCTTGAAGAAGACTTAGATGAGGAGAAGAGATCAATGACACGGAAGAGTGGGATGATTATAAAGATGGAGATCAAGTTGAAGAACAAAGCGAAAAACCCACCCATACGTCATAGATCTATGTCCCCACACATCCACAAAAGCCACTTCAACAGAAGAGCAGACAAAATAATCAAACCGATGGGTTTGTTAAGTTTTACATAAAACGCTATATATTTGGTGACAGTTCTTGTAGTATTAAAGAAGAGAGAGACTGGTGACAGTAAAGATTATGAAGAGAGATCCAATTACGATTTTTAATTTATTTTTTCGCTTCTATTTTTTTCCCTGTGGTTGTAATATAACTTTCCGATTGTAAAACGCAAGATACCACAAACGCCAAAATGTATATAAAAAATAATAGAACAATGGGCCATCTTGTCTAAAACGCCTTGAAAAACGCCATCCAGAGAGATATTCTGACCCCTTGGGGTTCCAATGGCATACGATTTGAAAAACGCCATAAGCGCCAAAATATTAATACAATGAAACCATTAAAAAGCCATATAATTATTGAATTTGGTTAACGCCAAAAAATCTAAAACCCCAAAAATAAACAAATATTGTGAAAAGCGGAATCGAAAAAGCGGAAGATAAAATGACAAAAACCCCATATGCCCTAATTATATATCGCACCACGTGTTGGGCCAGGATGCGTTCTCACCGTTCTCACACTTTTGGGTGTTTTCTCCTGATCCCGTAAATATATATATATATATATAGGGTAAGGTTCATTTGAGAACCACCCTTATTGCGAGAACCGGGAGAACCAATGTGAACATAAAATAAAATCTAAAAAAATTTAAAAAAGCACTCAATTTTTTTTTATTTTTTTTAATGTTTTTTTAACAAAAATCGCTATATTTAGTTACCAAAAAAAACTTTTTTTTCGAGTAACAGTTATCCATGCACATGTGCATATGTATCATTACTTCTACAAATTCCGTAATACGTTATCAGTAATAGACAATTGCACTTTAATTTACAATATCATCTGTAATACACTACTTTTTACATTACCAATATTCAAAATGCACATGTGCATCATTAGGTATAACTATGATATAACATGTTTGTTACAAAAAGTTTGTGATTTTGAATGGAGAAGTAGGCCCATATACATGTTTTTTGGTTAGTTATATCTAGTGGTCGACGGTTTGGCTATAGTTGTTACTTTATGATGTAATATGATGATTAGATGGTATAAATGGTGTTGATATACATGTAATAAAGTGAAAATATTGGTAATGGTATTGTATTATGGATGGTAGGAGGTAATGATATTGTATTATGGATGGTAGGAGGTAATAGTAGTGTATTATGGATGGTATGATATATGAAAGGGAAAGTGTATTCAAAGTAGTGTACCAAAACACCTTATTTCATGTTGATACATATAGATGCACATGTGCATTTCTAATATTGGTAGTGTAGAAAGTAGTGTATTATATATGGTAGTGTAAATAAAAGTGCAATTGTCTAATATTTGTAATGAGTTACGAAATTTGTCAAAGAAATGATACATTTGCACATGTGCATGTTTGTGTATTATGGATGGAATGATAGATGAAAGAGAAAGTGTATTCAAAGTAGTGTACCAAAACACCTTATTTCATGCGGATATATATAGTTGCACATATGCATTTCTAATATTGTTAACGTAAAAACTAGTGTATTACACGTGGTAGTGTAAATGAAAGTGCAATTGACTAATATTTGTAATGAATTACGGAATTTGTCAAAGCAATGATACATATGCACATGTGCATCGATAACTGTTACTCGAAATTTTTTATTTTTTTTTAAATTGTTTTTATTTTTATTTTTTTATTAACAAAACATAGCGATTTTTCCAAAAAAATAGGAAAAAAATAATTTTTTTTTAGGAATTACTGTTTGTGTTCACACTGGTTCTCGCAATAAAGGGTGGTTCCTAACGGATCCTTCTCCTATATATATATATATATATATATATATATATATATATATATATATAATATATATAGGATAAGGATCGGTTAGGAACCACCCTTTATTGTGAGAACCACGAGAACCAATGTCTAAAAATACCTAAAAAACACACACTTTTATTTATTTTTTACATAAAAATCGCTATTTTTCGTTATAAAAAAATTGAGTAACAATTATAGATGCACATGTGCATGTGTATTATTTCGTTGAAAAATTCCATAATACATTACTAGTATTAGACAATTGCACTTTCATTTACATTACTATTCGTAATACAATAGTTTTTACATCTATCATACCATCCATAATACACTACCATTACCTCCTACTATCCATAATACACTACCATTACCTCCTACTATCCATAATACACTACCATTACCAATATGTATAGTATTTTTCACTTTATGCACATGTGCATCAACACCCTTCATACCGTACCAAACAACATATTACATCATAAAGTGACAACTATAACCAAACCATCTACCACTAAATATAACTAACCAAAAACATGTATATTTGCCTACTTCATCATTCAAAATCACAAACTTTTTTACCAAAACTCGTTATATCATGTTCATACATATATACATGTGCATTTTATATAATTCTAATGTAAAAAGTAATGTATTACGGATAGTAGTGTAAATGAAAATGCAATTGCCTGCTGGTAATGTCTTACGGAATTTGTCAAAGAAATGATACATATGCACATGTGCATTAATAATTGTTACTCGAGTTTCTTTTTTTTATAACAAAAAATAATGATTTTTATGTAAAAAATAATAAAAAAATTGTGTGTGTTTTTTTAGGTATTTTTAGTTTTTTTGTGTTCACATGGGTTCTCATAGTTCTCACAATAAGAGTGGTTCGCAAATAAACCCTACCCTACACACACACACACACACACACACACATATATATATATATATATATAAATGGGGGAAGGTTCATTTGAGAAGAAAATTTAATTTAGAAGAAAAACAACAAAGGGTAATTTTGTAAAACATCAAATAGTTTTTTCACTTATCTCATTTATTATCATTTTTGACTAATTAATTAGTTCTAAAGACTATTATCCTCCACATTAACTTGTTTTGCCTACACACATCAAAAATTATCCTACATATTTCGAAATTCATCCTACACGTTGAAATTTATCCTACACAACTCGTAATTTATTCTACACTTTAAATTATTTTATTTTATTTTTTTTGAAAAAATATATATTTTAAAAAGATAAGTTACAAAAAATTTTAATGTAGCTAGCTATTAAAGAGGAAGACTACAAATTAATGGCCTATATAGATTTACCAATATACCCTTATAGTAACATTAAATACTTATATTAAATCAAATAAAATAAAGCATTCGTATTGGTTGAACTTTTTTTCTTCTTACAAAAAATTTCTTCTCGTTTGAACTCTCCACTATATATATACACACACACATATATATATATATATATATATATATATATATATATATATATATATATATATATATATATATATATATATGTATATATATACATGTAGAGTAGGGTTCCTACGGAAAGTGTGTTTTTCCTAGAAAGTCTAGGAAGCGATCTGGTCCATCGGATTGGTGTGTTTAATGGTTGAGATTAAATGAATGGCAATCTTGTAATATTTAACTAAATTTAATAGATTGTTTTAAATGATCAGGGGTAAAATCGTCATAACAGTGTTTTAGTACAATAAAAAATAACCGTCAAAACATCACATCTCCTTAATTAGACGCGAATTTCCCTCTCTCTCACTTTCTCTCTCTAAACCCCTAACGAAATCAGTAACAAAATCATACCAAAAAAAACTAGAATCATGGATGAAGATAAGAGATTTTCAAACTTCTATATACGTAAGATCAAACGGACATTGTGCTCTGTGTTTTAGAAGGCGATTAGGGTTCAAAATTGTTCTACATTGAAGTGTTTTATGTTTTGCAGGTAAGAGATTAAAAAAAAGGAGGATTTAAGCAAGATGGATTCTAGCAAAATCGAAGTCGCTGAAAGATCAAACACAGTCGCCGGGAGCAAAAATGTAGTAGCGAGAACCGTAGGTATGTGTTTTAAAGTAACAAATGTGTGTATGATTTGCGTTTGTTGGGGATGACTGTGTTTTTTCATTGGTTGTTCTTGGTTATGTGTGTTATGGTTGTTATGTTGGTTTTATAGAGTATCAATTTATGTGTGGGAGTTGTCTGTTAAAATTTTTTTGTGTTAATGAGTTTGCCCAAATGTGTTTTATGGGTGTGTTTTAAACAGGTGTGTTTTAAGGTCATGTTGTTAGAGGGTTTTCCCTGAACAATGTGTTTTATGTCCATAAACAAATGTCTTTTATGGGCACGTTTTAACATGTTGTGTTTTAAGGTTATTTTATGAATGTGTTATCCATAAACTGTGTTTCTTAATTGGTTTTTTTTTTTTTTTTTTTTGAAATGTGTTTTAGACAGATGTGTTTTAAGATTAGTTGGTTTTCCCTGGACAAATGTGTTTTATGTACAGGTTATGAACAAATGTCTTAAACGGGCATGTTTTAACATGTTGTGTTTTAAGGTTAGGTTATTAATGGGTTTTCCATATACTGTGATTGTTATTGGCTTTTTAAATCCTACACAAGTGTTTTAAGTTAAGGGTGGGAATTGTGTTTTATAAATCCTAAACAAATGTTTTCAGTCAAATGGAGAAAGAGTGAGAGAATAAAAGGAAAATGGCTTTCAAGGGTACCGGGAAACCCACCTGACAAGCCAATTATACTCGATGAATCAGACACAGAAGAAGCATCACCTTTACAAGGTGCGGTTAGTTGTGGCAGTTAAGGGCGGGGGGTAACTTATATGGCTATCTGTCTGATCAGTTGTGTTTTTTTGTTACTAACAGTTGAACGTGTTAACAAAACTACAAAAAAGGTAGACAACAAAGTAGACTGCACACAACAACCGCCTGCCGGCACCCTTCTGTCTGACATTGCACATCTATTTCCCAACGTAATGGATAAAAATGACGTTTTACAGTCGGAACCCAATGAAAATCGTGAAATGCCTATATGTAAGTTAATTGAACAAACGTGAAACCATATGTTGATGATTTAAAACACAAATGCATAATACTAACACCTATTATGGGCTTTAAATCAGCCGACGCAAGCAAAAAGGGTAACGATACCGGTAAGAAAAGGAAGGACAAAAAGGCTGGAATCAAACCGAAAGAAAAGAAAGCTTCGGTTATACAAACAGTCAAGACGACTAAAGAAGCAGCACACGGTAAATTTAAAATTATGAACTAAATTTTAGATACTGAAAAGACTGACTTGTTGATCGGCTTCGTATGTTGGTGTTTTGTCAGGTTCCACAATAGAAGATTCTGATGATGATTTTGACAACCCACCTTGGAAAAAAACGAGGTCGGGTACTGGCCCACAAGTTGTTGAGAAAACACAACGACCCGCATATGCTAGATCAATCAAAGACTCTAAAACACGCAAGAGGCCAACAACGGTCAAGAATTACATACCACTTTCTGATGGGAAACTAACTTTGCGATTGGCTCTTAAGCACATGGGGGAGTTGATGGAATCTTTAAACGAAAATCAACGGGGGGCTGTCAGAAACATAGGTTTCGGGTCAATACTTAGCTTTCGAATGCGTCAGATTCCCTCAAGTCTGAGTTGGTGGTTGGTAAATAACTACGACACTAAAACACGGGTATTGAATTGCGGTAGCCACCAAATTCAAATAACAGAGGCATTGGTGCACGATGTGTTCGGAGTACCAAGAGGGAATGAAGTAATAAAGGAAGTAGAGAGAGCCAGGGCTGATTTCCACGAGGTTGTGGCAGAATGGAAAGGACAGTTCGAAAGCGCTCCTGCACGCTTGACGCCTGTTCAATTCAAAACATACATGCGGGGGCAACAAGCGAGCGGGAGGATCTTTGTGTTGAACTTTTTGGTGTTCTACAACACACTGCTCGGAGAGACAACTACGAATTCATCAATTAATATGAAGTTTTTACCAGCCTTGCAACGCGGGAAGGATATAACAAGTTTTAACTGGTGTGAGTACATGATCAGGTGTCTGGATCGAACGGTGGAAACATGGACACCAAAGGAGCCCTTCCTTGGACCAATGCCATTGCTAGTGGTATGTTCTAAATACATATGTAAATTTCCAAGTCACACACTATGAATGTGCTTTAAAACACATCTGTTTGCTGGTAAAACACAATAATATTGTTTCAAAATATAGTAATGCACCAGTATACTCACAAACATATTGTGAAAACCATTATGTATATAAAAACCATCAACACACATTCAAAGTGTAGTTAAACAGCATATATGTGATAAAACACAATCTGTTGTATATAAGAACTTTAAAACACATCTGACATCAGTTTTGTTATTGTTTTTTTACAGGTTGCGTTGATACGTGACCAAAAGATATACGAAGAAGGTGAGCCAAGAGCACCTCATCTCATCGAAGATATCACTGATGACGATATCGAGGCAGTCAGCATAAAGTTGGACTCGGTCAGACTTGAACAAATCTTAGTGGATGCATATGAGTTGCAACCGGAACAAAGGTATCCATTTGCAAAAGAGTGTGATGAAGAAATTGAAGCAAAGGAATTGAAAACAAAAAAGAAAGATGAACCCAAGACTGGAAAACACATTAGCAAATGTGTTCCGGAAAAAAGGAAAAAGTCTGTTGTGAAGCCGGCCGGTAAAACGCATGGAAAACCTCCGGTCTCACCGGTACTGAAAAAAAATCTAATTGAAAAGGAGCTGGCGAAAACCACTGAGGCTGAGAAGAAGAAAACTGATGATGAAAGTGGCCGGGAAAATGCGCGTGTTGTCGAAGAAATCCCGGTTAATGCGGGTTTCCATAGAGATTTTGCAGAAGACATGAATGAAGAAGTTGGCCCGGAAAGAGTGCTTTTTGTAGATACATCAGATATTGAAAAATACTACAGAGAAACAGGCGAGTGGGGGCAAACACAACAAAGTCAGCCGGGAATTACCTCACCTATGGTATCCCAATATGGATCAACACAAACGACACAAAACGACGAGGTAATCTTTTAATTTTCCAATTAATTATACTTAAACACAAACAGAAATAATTTTTTTTTGAGATGTTGCAAAATTAACACCTTAAAACACAATCAGAATACCAAAAAATAGAATTTTGCATTAGTAATAACACACTGCTGATTGGAAAAACATAATAATGATGAAAAAAAAAATAAAAAACAAAAAATGATTGGTAGATATCATTTTCAATATGGTAAAACACTTTATGAGTAGTAAAACACATTGAAGTAGTAAAATAGCACACTGAACATTTGATACACACATTCTGATTGCTAAAACACAATGCTGGTAGGTAAAACACAATAAACATTGAAAATAAAAAAGAAACACAAATAATGATTGGCCAAACACATTTTAACACTGGTAAATACTTCAGGTACATGCGGGAATGTTGGAAGTGTTCTTGAATCAATTCGACGAATGTGTAAAAAGGATAAACGACACTTTTAAAGAAGGTTTCCAATTGTACCCACAAAGTGAGAAAATAAAAGATATACACACATTGTGGACTGATAAGCTGAAAAAGGTCGGATCGACGTGTACGACAACTACACAACCACAAACTCCTGCGGATAAAACACCGGAAAAAGAGGCAAATAAGGAGAATTTGGATATGTCACAGTTGTCGCAGTGGACACCTTCATTGGTAGAAGAGGCATGTAAGACAGTTGACAAGACAACCACACAGACGACTCAACTTGCAGTAATTGAGCAGCCCGCACAGAAGACTCAGGTTGAAGAAATGGAGTAGACCGCACTCGCCGTCACACCGATCTCCCAAAAAACACAGGAGGAATATGAATATACGATTAGACGTGGGCAGCTTATACACGAATTGGACCTTGGAAAGCGGAAAGTAAGACCGGAAAGACAAACAGAGTTGACCGATGCTCTAAGGTCTCCTTACGTGAAGCGGGTAGTAGAGATTAAGGCAAAGCTTGAAAACGCTGAGCTCTCCGTCAGCTCCTACATGTTTTCAGCCTGGGGTTCGATGTGGTATGTTATAAAAATGCACTTTCAAATAAGTATGTTTCTACAAAAATATTTTCACACAATATATGAAACTGATTCTGATGAATATATTATAACACTTTTATTAAAACACATTTGTATACATTAGGGATGTTGTGTTTAGAACTAAGAGAGGAGTGCCGGTGATGAGATCTCCGCTCGAATCATTATTGCCGGGAATCGAGGTGCACATATTGGTAATAAGCGCATGGGCGGATTTGTTGAATTATGAAGAAAAATTCAAGCAAAAGGGGAGCATCGCACGCCTATTCTGTTCAGTAAATATGTTGGTAAGGCTGATCATAATGGAATTGAAATTTAAGTTAACGACTTTAGTAATATTGTTTAATGCGATCACTTTAAAATGCAGAATAAAGACGACTACATTAAAAATGCAAAATCAAGGGCAAAAACATTCGCAGACAACATGGAACCGGTTTTGGTTTCAGCTGATGTGAAAAAGATACCTGAGCAGTCGATCATTTTTGTACCAGTCTTACACGACGCTCATTTCTATTGTGTATCTTTTAATTTAAGGGACATGAAGGTAGAAGTTTTGGACAACAGCGCTAAGGATATCTCAATGCAAGCGAAATACAAAAAACGACCGGAAAAATTGGTACGTCCCTTTATATATAAACGTCCTTTGTTATAGAAATGCATGCCATTTGATTACACCTTTGTTATAACACAAACACAATTGATACTAAAATGATATTAATTGAAAACCAACTTCAACATAATTATAAAAGTCTTATGTTAAAACACACTTGGTAAATGAATGATACGTTATCAGCACTAATTATACTTTAAAACACAGTGTAATATGACAAAACATAATATCATAGAAGAACAACTTAAAACACACTACATCAAAAACTTAAAATTTGTTGTTAAAACACAGTTATACTGAATGCTACGTTGTTAACACTATTAATACTTTAATACACATGTGTTTTAAAGAGATGTGTTTTAAGGTCAGGTTGTTAGAGGGTTTGTACCCTGAACAATGTGTTTTAGTGTATTAAGTTTAAAACACAATCTGATTAAAACTGTTTAAAAAAAATCACTTAAAACACACTGAGTCAGAACTTTAAAAATAATCCCTTTGTTAATTACGTTGTGCATTTTAATGAATTCAGTTTAAAACACAATCTGATGAAAACTGTTTATCATGCAGCGTGATGCTTTATCAGTGTACTTGGAAAAAAATGGGCATCCAGCGGGCGGGGTGATCGATAAAGTTGAGCCGGTACGATTGGAGATGCCATGGCGTACAAAAAATAATGTAATCGATTGTGGCGTCTTCCTGATGCGCCATATGGAAACATACAAGGGCGTATCTAGAAAAGGTTGGGAATGCGGATTCTCAAACGAGTGCACTGATGCGGGTGAGATTTCATATAAGCAATGCAAAGAAATTGATGATCTGAGGCGTAAGTACATCACGAAGATGCTCCTAAGTGAAGGAAACGAGTACAGAGGTTTTGTTAAAGCTGATGTTGCTAGATATAACAAGTTGCCGGCCAATGAAAAAAAGAGGCTAGAAGCAAAAGCCTATGACGCAATCCTTGCAAGATTGGATAACTAAGTTAACATGGCATGTTCTCGAAAAAAACTTCATTGGGGGTAGTTTGTTGACGTATTGTGCACTGATGTTCTAAAAAAACAGTTTTACCATTTTGTTCAGTTAGAATATGTAGTTTGAACCTCTTTAACCTTATGAATTTATGACGATATTGTTACTTTGTTTCGATCTACATCAGACATACAGTTGTATGACCTCTTAAAACACAGCCTATATACCTCGTGCAAATACTGTGATCTGGTAACAAACCTATCTATTTCATCAAGTATCTATATTACCAAAAACAAAGTTAAAACACTTTAAAATCAATACAAAAACTAAACTGTATACCAAAACCTCCATGCTAATAAAGTAATAACCATGGGGTAAAACAATATAATGGACAATAAAACACACCGTATATTCAAGTATAAAAAACATTGACTTCAGCTTCGAATATGTGTGAAAACACCTTACATATAACTGGCTGATGGATTCTAAGGAACTTAAACCACATTAGCTGTTAAAACACATTACATATTAAAGGCTGATGGATTCTCTGGAACATAGTTAATACTTAAAACACAGTAGAACACTTTTTCATCAGCACTTTATAGTTTAAACAAATTATAGTTCAGACACATTTAAAACACTTTTTTCATCAGCACTTTATAGTTTAAACTGTGAAACCGGCCTATCTATTTCATCAGCACTTTATAGTTTAAACACATTTAAAACACTTTTTTTTACAAAGTAAACTATATGCCAAAACCACGAACAAATCAATAATCCTATAAAAACACAGATGGCTATTAAAAAAACAAACTTAACACTAAAACACAAAGCAACAAATATTATGAAATGTTGAATCCAATAAGTCTTAAAATCAACAAAACCAAATCCAAAACAAACATAAGAGAAAAATAAAACAGAAAATTGAATAGTTCAGCAACAGACTTAAAATATTGATATAAAAGATCCTACTCTGCCATGTCCTCATCATCCATATCTGCATCGTTTCCAGATGTGTAAAACACATCGTCATCATCGTTCGAACCAGGACCATCACCTTCAACAACCAAAGCAGCATCTCCTTCGCGAATTGTATCTTCATTACCTCCAGAATTCCGCGAAGCACCTGCCTCAGGCACACCCACGGTGTATTTCCAGCACGTTACTCTGTTATGACCGTATTTTTTACATAATGAACATTGACGACGTTTACTCCCAGACTGACTTATGGCTCGCTCCTTTTGAGATTTAAGGCGTTTATGAGACCCACAACCCTTGAACCTGGTACCAACTGGAACACGGATAGTGGCCGTGCTCTCTGGAGCAACTCCTAGCAGTTCAGCAAATCGATTACGTCATGTCTTGGGAGGTGCATTTATTTGAGCTTCATCAGTAACTGACATAAACTGCTTGATATGGTCACAAAAATCAGACAACTTATCAAATTTTGATATCAACTTGTTCACAACATACTCAGTTGCGTGACTAATCTCACGAACACAACGGTTAACCTCCTCACTACGATCTGGATCTCCACCATCCGTAAGAATGGACCCGGGGGAACTATTTGGAACAGCTTCACGCGTCCAACGCCTCAATATATATTGTTTCGGAAACTCCCTTATATCAAGAATCCGTAACACGCAAAAAATGTGACTACACAACAATCCAAACTGCTCAAACCTGTTGCAGATACACTTAACAGTAATATCCTCCTCGCGTATCATAACCTGTAACATTTAATATCCATAAAACACAGTTCATATAAAAAATGTATAATGAAAAAAAGGGTACGCATAAAGTAAAACAAAAAAATAACCTCGAATAACGAAGAACATGGCTGGTCGAGATCCTTTATAAAAAACTTAATGAAATCACCGACGTGATCTAATCTGACACTAGTACAACGATGAATAGCATGTTGAATCTCGAGTTGAACATCCAAAAATAAAGTTCTGGTATATATCTGAGCTGCTTGCTTTTCGAGAACAAAATCACTCCACTCTCCAGGGTTGGTGTATCGAGTGTCATGATCGTTTTTCCAATGCTCGTGCCTTTGCGCTTCAATAGCCGTATCGAAGTGGCTAAGAAATTCAACCAACGTACACTTTGGGTTGCTAATCTTGCCAAAAAAGTGATTCTCGCTTTCGGACCCAGATGATGTCCGCATAAGACCAGACATTTCTTCTTCGCGATAGTAAGCTGGAATCCATGATTCACGTAGCCCGTATATATACGTCAGCCATTCATGGTCGGTTAAACCGAAATCATGAATAATAGCTGCCCATTCAGCCTCAAACGCTTCGGGCAATAGAGAATCAGTCCAAACAACTGCAGACAATCTTTTCCTGAAATCTGTATTTGAACATAGGGCAGCCCCGACCTAAGGGAACATTGTATCGTGAATGACAAAAAAAAAATTAAAACACAGTAAAAAAACACACATATAAAAAAAATAAAACCCTGCCATAAAAAAACCAGACCTTAGTAGTGAGTTTATCCATGATATGCCACATACATAACCGATGCCTCGACTCAGGCCAAACATCCGCGATAGCCTTTTTCATCGCAGGGTCCTGGTCAGTAACGATTACAGGAGGCGCGTACCCATATGCGTTCTTGATCGCCCTAAGTAACCAGCTATACGTCTCTGCCGTTTCAGAACCGAGAATTGCAGCACCAAGTGTCACGTTCCTATTATGATTATCAATCCCAGTGAAAGGGACAAACATCATGTTATACCTTAAAAAAACACACAATCAGTGATGACAAAAAAATTAAACACAGTAAGTTTTAAAACACATTGAATATATAAAAAATTAAACAAATCGTTACTTGTTACGCTTGTAGGTAGCATCAAATGATATAACATCCCCAAACATATAATAATTTCTCTTCATATCCTCGTCGGCCCAAAAAATACACTTCAACACACCTTCGTCTGTCGTTTCATATTCACAAGAGAAGTTCGGTAAAAACTCCTTTTTCCTCATCAGTCGCTTAACAAACATTTCCGCATCAAACTCTCCGATAAAAAGATTTAATTCTTTCTTGAAATTTTTAAAATCGACTTTGGTTGCACCGACTTTGTCGAACCCACCATACCCTTCCTTCATAATGTTAAATGCACGAACAGGACCAATGTTGAGATGTGACATCTTGTTTATCATCTCTTCGTGAGCACGATTAATACCCCTGTTTTCCTTGAGAGGATGTAAATCTTCTTGATGCACAAAATCATGGTTGTGCGCCTCTATAAAATGATACAGCAAATACTTCTTAGCATCGGTAAGCTTTATTCTGATCGCAGCTTGGCATCCGGTCCTTTTGGATGGTACCCTACGTACCCACCTATCAGACGGCTGTTCGACTAAGGTATCAACCGGTCGAAAGTCCTTTTGACCGTCCTTTGAACAAAAAAAGTACTTGTTTATAAGAATACCACGGTTCTCGTGCTGTGTGCCCTTTCTTATGGTCCACCTCCCGCTTCTGGGTAAGTTTTATAAAAGTTATACGTGTCATCAACTGTGTCGAATAACATTCCCTCTGCTGGCGTCAATGAAGAGGGTGAATCTGGAATAGATCTCTTTGTTCCAGTGTTTGGAGAGACTTGTTCAACACCACGTAATTGGTAATTAGGTGCATCTACAACACATGACAAAAAAAGTGTATAAAACACATTTCTAAACAAACATAATGCAATTTAAAAAACACCGATTCAATTATACAAGGTGAAACTATAAAAAACATTTACTTCAAACTCAATAACTGTTAAAACACATCACATATAACAACTGATTTTTTCTCATAAATAGTTTAAATAAACAGAACAAAAAACTACAACTACCGATGTTAAAACACACTATTCAAATATGTAAGAAAAGGGTGACCATGATACTACAAACCATCAGCCCACTTATATGAATCAATGAACAAAAACAACCTGAACATGTATGACTGTTAAAACACAAAACCAATAACAAGATGATGGTTTGGCACAACCCTCAACATCTGTTGAAACACATAATTGGTAAAACACATTACAGAGTAAAACACATCATTCGAGATGAAACTATAACAGAACACATAACTAGTAAAACACATTACTGTTAAAACACACCATTTGAATATGGAACTATGAAAAAAAAATTGGCTTCAGACTCAATAACTTTTAAAACACAACCTCAAAACCTGTTAAAACACATAACTTGTTAAAACACATTACGGTTAAAAACACAAACAACCTGAATCTGTATGACTGTTAAAACACAGCACCAATAACATACATGATGGTTTTTGCACATAAGTTACAAGTATGGATTTTAAAACACACCATGAAATATCTTAAGGAAAAAAAAATTAATCTTCAGATTAGAAAAACATTGGTCATCTTATAGAATCACTGAACATTAAACCTCAAAACCTCTGCTGTTAAAACACAGCATCAAGAACAAACTGACAAATATGCATAAACATGATAATGAAACAACACAAAAGCCTACAAAAGTAACTGTAATTACCATCCCCACAATCAGCGAGGGTGTTCGAAGCCATGATTTATCAGACTGAAATAATGTAGAATAAGAACGATTCTGGTGAAGAATAGAATGATCGAAATTATAATATATAGATGTGTTTCGTGTTCGTAGAATTTGGAATAGATTTGGATTCAAAAAACAACTATAATCCCGCATATCATGCATATAATCGGTTACACATACGAACATGCAAAAAATATAGTTATTTGAGATAATTACCAAAAATAAAAAAAAATATATGCAATTACATGTTTACCCTTCTAGTTAAAATACATCCATGCCACATGTCAATATACTATTGCTTCCTAGACTTTCTAGGAAAATTGGACTTTCCACACAACTCCTACTCTAACATGTATATTTATATGAATGCATATATATAAGCATGCTAACATAAAAAAATAAAGACATTTTGAGAAACCAAAAAGTTGTGTGAAAAATCATAAGTTTGGTGAAACTTAGGGATTTGTAGAATATTTGGTCAATTAATCGTTCTTAGTTGTAAATAGGACGTGTCGATCAATTTATTGTGGAAATAGTTGCTTTATAATAAACGCACCCAACGGTGGGTATCACTACCTCTTTTTTCTATTTTATATATTGTTTTGGGGGAAGAACACGTCTTAAAAAAGATATAATATATTTTTGTATAAAACATGCCTTTAAATAAGTTACTAACATCATTTTGGGGAAAATGTGGTTTTAAAATGAATGTGTTGTGTTTTCGAAATAAAATATGGTTTTTGAAATGTGGTCGATATAAAATAGTTTTGGAGGAAAACAAGATGGATTGAATAAAAATTTGTACCGAGGAGAAACAAGAAGGATTACAGCGTTTGGGGTAAAACGACTATATAGATTTAAACTATTTAATTATAAGTTTGGACGAATTTTCCTGATCTCAAGAGAGTAGGTATCGGAATAGGCCTACATCTCGGTAGGGACTTTGGGGAATTCGTACAACACAAAATATTAAAATTTTCAATTTAATAGGATATATATATTGTTCATGAGGCAGGCACCATAAGTGACCCAATTTGAGGCACTTTGCGCGAATTTAGCCATTTAATCATTAATACCAGTATGTGTAGAGTTGTTGATAGATCTATCGGGTTGACCACCCCATCGTGGTGACTGGTAGCTCTGTCTCAAATCAAAATGATGAATTGATATCCTTTGATTGTCTAGCTTTGATTATTCCTTTATTGTTAGTTAATATGTAGCTCATAGTAAGGGTGTTCATGGAATCAAATATCAAATTTTCGAGTCGAATTATTCGAATAATTTTTACTTTCCCTTTAATTCGAATTCGATTCGTATTCGATTAAAACATACCAAATTCGATTCAAATTCATATTCGAATAAAAAACCCAATTCGTATTAGATTCGTATTCGAATCGAATTCGAATAAATTCGATTTGATTCCGATTCTTTTAAAACATGTAAAAAACTATCAAAATGAAACATAAATTTTAAAGCAGCCATAAAGTACCATATCAAATAAAAAAAAGTTCTAAATAAAGTACCATAAGTCTAAAACTCAAAACAAGAAGTCAGGAATAACCACTCCACATTACAAGTTGATATTTTTAGGGTTAGAAATCTATTGATAGATTTGTTACTTAGATTTAGTTATGAGTCATGTAGTGGGTTTGGTAATGGGTAATTTTAAAACTTGAAATAAATTTTGAAAATAATTTATAGTATAGCCCAATAAAAATTATATATGTATTATATATAAATTTAAAAATAAAAATGTATAATTTTTATTTGATTTTCGAATCGAATCGAATCGAATTTGAAATTATAAATTCGTATTCGATTCATATTGATTTACGTGACTCGAATTTGAATTCGAATTCTTACAATCGAAACGAATTCTTGATAATCGAATCGAATTTAATCGAATTTCAAATTTTTCGAATTCAAAACAAATTCTGAACACCCCTAGTTCACAGGCTTTGCAACCCTATGAATCTGAAGTTTTTATGCTAGAAATTTAATATAAAAATCCTTGGGAAGATGATTGAGTCAAAGGTTTTGAGAGAAATGCTTGCGACAAGAGAAATGACCCTCAGATTTTCAGGAAAAAAGAAAATTTGATTAAATTTACCTAAATATGTTTGAAATATAAGAAAAGAGACTCTTAAATGAGAAGGCTTTTCCTAAAAGAAGTTGTGGAGAAATTTTCTTTTAGTTTTAAATACGTGAACTCAACAACCTTTATGTGTTGCCACTTGATTTAATTTGTTCTTCAGGTACATGTGTTCGGCTTCGGGATTTTGGTGTATCTTGAGTTTTAAGGATGCAAAATAGTAAAGAAATGTTTTGGACAACTTTATAGATCCATAAAGGATCAAACGACTAGGTTGTGGTGGTCTTTTACATTTAAAACTTTAAACATTTTGTTGTGGTCGTCCATTAAGACACTTATGGGTAACAACCTCCGTCACCGCTTTGTTTGTATTTCCACTGTGACGTTTTTGGGGTGTGACAGAAGTTGGTATCAGAGCGAATGTTTATAGCGAACTAGAAGTTTTTTCTTAAAAAATCTAGACTTCACCGATGAGTTTTGAGAATATCTCCCAAAATTCACGAAGCCACGATTTAAATAAACATGGATTTCGATCATGTATGAAAACTATAAGAAGTTTATGTGCATATGTGTTAATCTTTTTATTTGTGTCCTGTGTGTTATAAGTTGCCTTTTTATTCGAACACACACTTACTTAGTATGGTTACGGTGTGTTACAGATGTTGCCCTCACATGAGATTATCAAGATTCATGACTCCAACCGCGAGCATGAATTCGAGACCTCTCCGACCTCAGTCCTACCAGAGATACACACACTACCTCACAATTCGTTCACTTTCTCGAATTCATCTGGTTGTTTTATGTCAGTCCTACTACTTTTGCCAGCTAGGTTGACCCATGGTACGCGAATACGAGTAACGAGTGGATCAACAACGATGACACGTTGTTCTATCCTCAGTCTTCGAGATTGGAAAATTGTCAGGGACAGCGCCATTAGATGATGGACCAGCTGGAGCTGTACCTTTTGTTGGAGGTTTTTTTTGGAGTAGCACTTGCGGTGGACACCACTATGGTCAGTGCCCGACCATTGGAGTCACCATGAGGCTATGTTTGAGACCCCTCCGCCTTTCATATCCGAGCAGTCTGTTCCACTTACCGAGTGGCGAGCTTCTACTGCACCATTTGTAACACCCCGAAAATATTAGAAATTAATATTTATTTACATATGGTATATATGTTAGTCATAACCAAAGAATAATGTGACTAGGATTAATTAACCTAGTTAAAAATATCTAGCCAATAATAAAGAAAACCTGAAATGTTGGTTTTTTATAAACTTGAATAGTTGAGGGGCTAAAGTTGAAAAAAGTGAAAAAGGTTTTAATTTAATAAAAATAAAACACAAAAACACAATTATGTGTGTGTTCTTGTCGATTGAATACACAGACCAAAAAGGGTTCTTCCCTTTAACCCTAGATCACTCAAAATCAACCAAAGTCAAGCAAGAAATCATGTGCAAATCGAAACCAAGCTAAGTCTAGTGATCACTCGGGTTAGAGGATCACAAGATATGTCGAATTCCATCTTTTGGTGATGTTTTGAATTCATGGTGAATTATCATAAACGAAATTATTGCTTGAATGTTTGATGTATGAGTGAAATTAGGATAAATCCATGTTTAGGAACAAACCCTAGTTAAAAATTTGATAAGTTAATGATGAAAATTGTGAAATGGATAATTACCCATACATGTCTGAAGTGGGTATTATAACTAGATGATGAACATATGAAATTCAATGTTACAATGGAATAAACTGATGTTATGATGAAAGCCTTGATATTGTGTATGAATACTAGGCATAAGAGCTAGATTGTTGTGAATAAAACTTGGTTAAAAGTTAATTAGGAGCTAAATTGATGAAAGTATGAAAATCATGCCCGCAAGGTGTTTGTTAGAATGTCTAAACGATCACTAATATGTTGAAATTTTGAAAGAAACGTATAATTGAATAATATGGCAAATTACGCGTAAAATGAAGTGATATGAGTTCTAAACTCGTTATTGATTGAACTCTATAGGCAAGGTAATTGAATCTTCAAGCGGACAAGCCAGAGCGGACGCGCGCTTGAAGGATAAGCTTTGAAAGGTACGTGACTCGTAGTTTCATTACATTGTGTATATACATTGATTGTAATTATGATAATGTTGTTATAGCATAATATACGAGTTTGGTATGTTAAAGAAGTGGCGAAGCTCATATGACAACGAACTAGTCAAATAAATGGTTAGAGTATGTTTGGTATGTCGTAGAAGTGACGAAGCTCACTCGACAATCTAACGAGTCAAATAAATGATTAGAGTATGTTTGGTATGTCAAAGAAGTGACGAAGTTCACTTGACAACCAAACGGGTCAAATAAATGGTTAGACCATGTTTGGTATGTCATTGAAGTGATGGTTTTCACTCGACAACCAAATGGGTCAAATTTGTGTTTAAAAACGATAGTGTCTAGAAGTGACTTGAATGTCACACAATACATTGGTAGAAGGAGTGCGTAAGCCGAGGAACGGACACGCCAAAAACTAACTTAGTGAGCCCTTGTAATTTGGGACAAAACTTAGAAACAAGATATTATTGATTTTGATTAGGGTGCATGCTTGAATTATAGACAACAAGCATGACGATATTACGTGTGCGAACCATGTGATGGGAGCGAAACGATAATGTTTGATAAGCCCGGGACTCGGTAAAAATGTTTAGAAACAACCATTGATAATAAACATGTAATATGTTGATAGATGAAATGGGTCGAATAATCATAAGAAGGATTTATAGGTCGTTAGCTTATAAATCAGATTTCCATGCGAAACAAGATGATAAACGGATCCTTAATTTAATTACGGTCACATAGGAAAAAGAATCATGTAAATAGGATATATAGATCAAAAGTTATGCGCGTTTATGTTAAAAATTAGAAAAAACACAAAGCTGGGCAAAATGTAGGTCCCAGAACCGGACCAGCTGGAAAACTGTTACCCCCGCGACACACCAGGGAACATAATGTCTCGGGCGCGACACGCGACGAAGGTCGCGGCACGCGAAAGATCACACTGAGCCTCTCGAGTGGCACGAGAGGCATAAAATCTAGAAAATTGTTTTATTTTGTTTGTTAACGCGTAAAACTTGTCTAAACTCGTATTTAAGCTATCAAAACTAACTTTTATGTTGGTTTTGAATATAGGTGAACATAGTAAGCCTCCAGATGAAGATCAAGCAATAATCAAGAACCGAACACATGTCCGAGCAAAGCTTCCACGTTGATCTTATTTTGTTTTTGTTAAAAGTGAACTATGTAAACACTTAGCACTATATTTTGAATGTTTTAAACACGTATGAATGTTGGCATGACAATTTTTTGCACAGTTGCATTTTTTGTATTAAAATGCGTATTTAATGTTAAATTCGTGTTATTCTGAAACAGGTGTTACAAGTTGGTAATCAGAGCTCAAGGTTGTTGACAAAGTGTGTTCGGTTTGAAGCTTGATCAAACATCTGGTAAGAATTATTTATATGAGTGGATTGTAGCAAAACATTAGGAAAAGAATATGAATTTAAGTGCATGGGAAGAGTGCACTAAACACGAATGGTTTAAGCAAGTTACAAACTTAGCTAAATCGAAGTGAAAGATGCAAATGATAATGAAACGAAATGTTTGACAATTGATATAAACATTTCAGATTCGAGATGTCTAGTATTGGTAAAAGACGATTAGGTAGTATAAAGCCTAACTGTAGATTGATTATAAAATAAATACTCGTGAAATAAGTATATTTGAATGTCTCATATAATAATACGAGCAACATTGAATAACAAGATTATTAATAAATTGGAAATGTTCAAATGATATGATGACCGCATCTGAAGATGACGGGAGTTAAATGATTTAAATGGTGGAAGGTTAGGAAGCATGACAGAGAACATGCTAGCAAAGAACCTAAATCAAGTGATGATTTGAGACAACGGAGTATATCAGGGCGAGTATCAATCAGGTAGACATTATAAATTACGATAAGATAAGTGGAATGCAACAATTCACATGATGAATGATAGTTGCATATGGGCATATATGTTTGGTGAAATAAGTGAATTTTGTTAAAAAATAATAAATAAATAAATAAATAAATGATGAGCATGTAAAACCGAGGTAAAAGTAATCTCGATAAATATTGCAATGGGAAGGAGCGCGTGTACACTTGAACCAGGGAACACAATATAAAAGATAAGTGTCGTAATGGGAAGGAGTGCACATACACTCGAACCCGGGAACTTAATGAAGAGAATAAATGTTGTATTGGGAAGGAGTGTAATTACGCCCGAACCCGGAATTGCAATGGTAGTAAATGGTGAAGGCAAGGTTATGGACTTGGCCAAACCAAATAAAACATGTAGAAACGTCGTTTATACTGACAAACGATGTGGGTAAATTCCATACAACGACATGGAATAATCAAATGAAATGAATCGATTTCTGGTTATTATTACAATGGAATGATGTCAACCGAAGTTGGCGACGATACGGTATCCCTCATGACTGAGGAGATACGCGAAAGGATTTATTGGAAAGCCGGAAGGGCTACTACATGATGACGGCAAAGAAAGAAAAGATGAACGAGTTGAGAGAAAGCCCATTGGGGTGAGTATCGCAGGTATACGCTTTAAAATTTCATCAAGATAACGTTAGGCAACAATTAGACAATGGATTAAGGTTAGGAATGACAAATTAAGACTTGGGCGGAAAATATCCTCATGGAAAACTAAATGGATGATTCGTATTATTCGCTACTGTGAATAAAAAAGAATCACTAAATGCGGATTTAGAAACTTGGGTATGGGTAACCATCCAAATAACACTTATTAATCAAATCCTTATGAGGAAGAACGATGATCACATTGATGAGTGTGATTGTATAAAAGATTAGTAAAATTAACGTTTTAAAAGTGTTTGAACGAAAACGGGTAAACCTCAAAAGCCGTATAACAATAGCAGTGGTTTTACCAAATAAGGCTTAAGAAATAGACCTTCAGAACATTAATAAAAGAGACGGACCTAAGGGTCTCTAACAAAAGAAAGATGGGTGTTCGAATCAAATAAGTAAAATGTTTGATAATAAAGGAAAACACAAGCCTGGTAACGGAAGCGTATTACATTAGAATAACGAGCCCGAGGGAAGGGATACGAATCAAAGTAAACGAAAATATAAACCGACAATGGAGAATGTCAAGGCATAGGGATAAATTTTGACTGTCATAAGTGATGAAATTCACACGAACAAGTCAAACAAGATGAATGAAAGAATAAAGGACTTGGTTGAATAAAGGCGATGGATTTCGCTAATACGACCAAATAAATCAAAACGAAGTCTTAATGCACGCCGGAATGGTTGCTATGATAATGACTTCGGTAAAATACCCGATAGATGAGTAGGATTTCAAATACGAGCGTAAATCAAGAGACGGGAACACGGATTAAAAGTCAAAAGACTCGGATTAAGAGTTATGACTAAAAGACGATCAATTTTCGCAAAAACATGCATTTTGATAGTTATGATCAACTATTTCAATGTTGAACGGGCCGAATGAAGTATAACGTGTGACACCCCGACCGCGTAATAAAATAAACCGCGGTGGAAACGTCGGGGAGTCGTGTCACAGAATCATTGTTTCACAACACATGGAATTTAAAATATTGTTTTATTACATAATAAGTTACATTATCTTGGAATCACATAAACAAACAGTACAAATGCCGTTCATGTTTTATAATTACTAAGGCCTATGTCCATCCTATGTGAAGCAATCAACAGTCATCGCGTAATAGAGCCTGAAACATATGTGAAAGTAAATACGTCAGCATAAATATGCCTGTGAGTAACATAGGATTTTGTGTTGAAGATTCATGACTTCGAATGTTTAAAGAAATGTTTAACGTAAAGTAGTCATGAACCCTTGAAAATATTTTCTTTTATAAAATCATAAGAAAATCAATATGAAAATCAGATGATGTAAAAGAATAATGTACGGTTAAATAAATAACCAAATGAAAATAATATGTATGTCTTGTCCTTGTTGAAATGGTTTAGAAAATGCCACGATATGTAACATGATAAAAGCACTTATCAATAACCATCAAATAATGTCTTGTTTGAATGTCAAATGTCATGTGTAAACAATGTCTAATGTCAAGTATAAACAAATGCCTTATGAAATCCAATGTCATGTACAAAACAATGTCTTTGAATAACCAAAAGTTTAAATCAAAAGTTATGTTTTAAAAACCATTGCTTTTATTGATACAACATTTATATGGTTTGTCTATCGCATACACTCAAGCCTTGAGACTGTCGCATAAACCCTTATCAGGATCAAGGTTTATCAAAAATGAATTCGGATTCTGTCATTCCCTAACACTTCCAAACCAAACTAGGAAGTGGGAACGGGATTTGTCAAGTCCTATAGCGCTATTACATACTACCGAGCGGCATGATCAATGTTAATGAATGTACTACTGTCCCGTTAAAGATACCAAATGTCCTGTTCAATGTAAGCATGTCATGAAAATGTTTGAAAACCATGTACTAGACATACTAAGTCAATATGCCAAGTAAAAATATCTTTGAAACCAAATGTTAGGTATACTAAGTCAATATACCAGAAAAATGTCTTTGAAATAATGAATTATGTAATATGTAACAAAACATGTATAATGTCATGAAAATGGAAAGTAAAGTTATGCACATATGCTTCACCCCAAAACATTTGAAAAAAGTAAACGAGGGGAACTATGTACTCACCTTTGGGTGTGTTTTTATGTTTTAACACAATTCCTCAAATTGTTTATTCGTCCTAAATTAAGTAAGAGCGATTTAATAATAAAAAACTCACAAAATACCTAAGTTTCTCCGATACTTAGAATTTTCACATAACTTTGAGATTTTCTCCAAAAGTTATTATTTTTGATTATGTTGGTGTGTGTGTGTATATATATATATATATGAGTTCATATATTTGTTTTAAGAACTTTGCGACTTGAATGATTTTATTGGTGACCCTCATTACGTTATAAGCAATATATCTATGATTTGCACGTCGTAATATATTTTCGGCACATATACTTCAATCAACACATATTCTCTATCATACACATTCATGTATTTTCGGCCATACATATATATGTTTCCAAAAATTTCCTTTGTCACCTAATCAATACAAATCGCAAGAACTTTTACATAACACCTTTTTGATTATACATGCATTCATTTTTCAAGAATAAATCAAACAAGTATCAATCAAAAATCAAACTAAATCTCAAATACATACACATATGTATATACGGTTATATATACATACACACATACTTCCATTTTTATTTTGAGTAAAAACCCATTTCTTTTTAGTTTCAAGTTTGTGAATAATCCAAGAACCTTGAGAAACTTCTATCATCATCAATATCACCAAAAATCAAGAACAAGGATTTTAAATTAAATTTTATACCTTCAAGATTTTGATGGGTTTTTGACAAAGTATGATGATTTGGAGGTTGGTTCTTGCTTGAAACACCTTCAAATCACCTTTGGATCTTCAAAAGTGCTTGGAACAAGCTTGGAATGAACTTGAAATCTTGGAGAAGGGTTGAAAAACGAAAATGAAAGGAAAAAGAGGGGTGTTCGACCGAGTATGTAGAGGAAAGAAAGAGATGGGATTTGATTTTGATACTTGGGAGATTATCAAGGATTGTGTTGGGTGATATAGGGGACAAAGATCACAAGGGAAGATTCATGTTGCAACACTTGGCACATATGCACAAGAGGTGGATCTTGGTGCCGCCACCTATCTTCCATACACTAGTTCCATGCATATTTTATATATATATAATATATAATTGGTAAAAACAGGTATTTAACTGGATACCGGTTATTTTATCTAGTGTTTTAATTTCGGTTTATGGCCTTTTAAATTAATTTTATTATTCTATAAAAATAAACTCACCATAATATATACTGAAATAATATCAGTTTCCGAGAATGGTTGCGTTGTCCGTGTTTCGCAGTGTACGCACTGTATTACGCAGTAACACGCGGTATGCGCTTAAACTTGAAAAATTACGTTTTAAAGCATTTTAATTTATTTTTCAACACGAACATGATTAAAAATAAAATTTTAATCATAATTGAATATTTTTGGGATTTAAATATTATCCGAGTGGTCACCAACGTTCGTTTCGCAGTTTTGTCGTAAATAGTTCCTAAGTTCAAACAAACATGTTTTCGCCATACCGAGTCCTTCAAAACTTATTTCTAAGTTATGTAAAGGGTATTTAGGGTATGTTTGGCTCAGGTCATTGTTCCGGAGTGTACATCGCGTTAAACCGACTACGTTTACGTAACAGTTTATGTATACTTTCAGAAAAGCTCTTGAGAGTTCAAAAACGTACAAGGATTGAAATGTGTAATTGTAATATGTAATTATACAGATTCCAGGAATGAAATTCAAGATTTCATTGGACTTGAAATTGTTTAGGATTGTAAAATGATTGTAAAGACACAATTGTTACAGTCTCCCCTACTTTAGGAAATTTCGTCCCGAAATTTTATTAGAGGAAACTTGTTTTGCTCGAAGTTGAAGTCGGAGAATGTAAGATAAAACAACATTGGTCCAGGTCCAGAACTCCTAGCAACTTAAATAACGCCACACTTGCAATGTAATAAGGAACACTTATAAATAGGAAGTACCAGCGGCATATCCACCTTGTCCTTATTACATTGTCCCTGTTTCGTTATCCTTATCACTATTGGTTTCAACACATGACAAAACTTGTTGTGGTTTCTGTGCACTGAATTCCATAATTATGTATGCATCCATAATTACTGATGTGTGTAAAATGCAACATATAAATCACATCAATTAAGGCATAAAACTAACCCTTTCTAAGTACTAATGTTGGAAAAAGAGTGTTTTTGTCTTCCTTTTGTATTTTCAGGATGAAATGAGCTCAAAATCACAAAAGAAGCAAAAAGACAACTAATTCTAGCATAAATACAAGAAAAGGAATAAAAGTAGACTGCCCGGATCCTCAACGGCACCTCCCAAGGCAAAGAAGAGAAAACAGAAGACTGAACACGCCCCGTGTCCAGCGAACACGGGGCCGTGCCCAAGAAGCAGCAGAAAAGACAAACCAGTAGAAGCTTCCATTGCCCACCACGGGGCCGTGTCCAGCGGGCACGGGGGCGCGGTGAAAGTACAGCAGGCGCATTAATTGTAATTGCGAATTACAATTAATGAAGAGAGAGAATGTCAGACGGGCACGGGGGCGTGTCCAGCGGACACGGGGCCGTGCCCAGCCTTCTGTTCAGCCTATAAATAGGGGTGCTTGGTTTTATTCCATCTCATCCCTTGGCACACCACCTCTCTCACACTCCATCCACCACCCACCACCACCATAACACCATCATCCACCACCATCATCCATTGTCCATCGTAGAGTGTGTGAGTCGTCTCGGGATCCAAGATTGATCGTAAGAGTTCTTGACAATCAAGGCCATGTTTGCCTAAGTCTCTTACATCACTTGGTGAAGACAAGTGTTTAGTATAATACTTTTTATTTTTAATCTTTTCCACTTTTTATTTGGTTTTGTATTAATGACTTTAATAACTAGTTACTTATGTTGAAGGTGATCTTTCCTTATCGTTTGTCCGTGGTGTCTTGGCATTATTTTACTGTCTATATAAAATAAAAGATTTTCACCATTCATATCTCCACGGTCTATATGGAGGTATGTTGGCTACCTGGTCGGGGGTTAAGGGAACGGTTTGGTAAGGGTCTTGCCCTTGTTCAGCGTTTAGAGGTCCTGCTTGGGACCTGGGTCAAATTTAGTAGGATCTCCTTCAATGCCCATAGGTATTGGATGGCGGGGATCCAAACTCTTTGACCCCCTCATAAGTTAACTACTATTAATACTATAACCCGGCTATTTAGGACTGTATCCCTGCTGACTCAGACTACTTAGCCGAGGGTAACGTCACCGCCAAAAGCGGGGCCTACCACAATTTGCATTAATAACTTAATTCATTATCTTTCAATAATCCGACCCTTTAGGATTGTATCCTTGCTGACTCAAACTACTGGGTTGAGGGTAACGTCGCCTTCAAAAGAGGGGCCTACTACAATAACTAAGATAATCTCTTAAACACGTGCAAAAGTGCGAAAATAATCAAAGGTTATACTAACACACGTGTCGGATCCAAGTGATTCATCTTGTCTATCTGTTTTTATTTTATTTTATTTTTCAGCATTTAGTTAGTTTTTATTTTTCTTAGTTTAAAACATTTTTCTCACTTTTTGATTTGATTAGACGTTGAGGATAAACCGGTATTAAAAGCTCTTGTGTCCTTGGACGACCTCGGTATCTTACCAACACTATACTACGTCCACGATGGGTGCACTTGCCCATATGTGTGTTTAGTGTTAGTAAATATCGTGTTTTATAAATTTAAAACTTGGCTAAAAGTGTAAAAAGGGGCTTAAATATACATCTAAAATATATTACACTACACACGCACCAAGTTTTTGGCGCCATTGCCGGGGACACAAGGATTTTAAGAAAGTTAGGAATCAACGGCCTAATCATATTTTTATTATTTTCTTTGATTTTTAGGATTTTTCTTAGATTTTCAGCTTCTGCAGAGCTCAACACGGGGCCGTGCCTGCTGAACACGCCCCCGTGCTCAATCATTGGAACTGGCAATCCTGTTTTAAGTCAGACAGTAAGCTGAACACGGGGCCGTGTCCACTCAACACGCCCCCGTGCCCAAGATTCTCTTACTGAAAACAGAACCGTTAGATCCCGGCGGTTGGTAATTTCTGACACAAACATGAGTGATAGTGATTCTTTTTACTTTCGGCACTCTTATGGTATGTGGTGTCGATTATGTGGAGGCGAACATATGGAATTAAAATGTTATTTTCTCAATTATAGGCCCCACTATATAGACCCACCGATTCCTTGTAACCTTAAGAGGGGCGAAAGTAAAAATAAGCACTATCTCTCCCTCGAATGCGCCCAGCCAGATATTCTAGGAGAAATGCTCCTTGACGAGTTATTTCAACTAGAAGAGCTAATTCTCAATTGGTCAAAAGAACTTAGGAAGGATTTTATAGATCCATCCCAAGATAATGACCATGAGGAAATGTTGGAACCGCATTCCGACAACTTCGTTGCTCCCGAAAATACCTTCATACCTAGAAAGGACATGGACGATAGTCGTCCCTGTGTCGATTGTGCCGTGAAGGACTCCCCATCGACTTCGTTCGATGCATACATAGACCTGAGCGATTCGGCATACACCTTCTTTAACGAGAGCCCGGAAAAGGGTTGGACTTGTCCACCTAGAATGAAAATAGGAATTACCCTCACCGATAACCTCTTGCGTTCTCGCCTTAGTATAGGACAATTAAGGTATCTTAGGCACTTTGGGGTTGTTCCCACAAATCAAGAACCACCCGATATAAATAAGCTCCTTAGTAGCAACAAACAGCCTCCCAACACGGGGCCGTGCCCGGTCAACACGCCCCCGTATTCACTCAGAAGATTCTCTGCTGATTTTGTCAGAATACGGACAAAATGTGTCAGGATTTTCTCTGCACACGGGGCCGTGTCCAGCGGACACGGGGCCGTGTCCAGTGTGCTGTCGTTTTCTTTAAATGCAGCCTGATTCCTGCTCATTTTTGACCACTTCACTAAGCAGAGATTCCTGGGATCTTCACATATACCATCCTAGGTAAGTGCTAAAAGAAGGTTCCCAAGGACCATCTTGTCTTTTCCACTTTTGTTCATTTCTCCTTCTTCCAAAATTTTTCAAACATCTCCTCCATAGAAGCTTGGAAACCCCATGATTCCAATCTTCTATGTAAGGTTTGTAGGATTTTTGGCTACGGATTCTTGTTTAAAGTTAGTTCCATAACTTTGTTTTAAATTATCTAAGCTTAAACCACAGTAAAAGAATGTTAAAATAATTTAAAACCCAAGAATCGTTAGACAAAAATCCTGCAGACCACTGAACACGGGGCCGTGCTCAGTGAGCACGGGGCCGTGTTCAAGGTACTGTTCTGCAAAAATTTAGTTATCTTCGGTTCCTTTCACAGAAAATGGCCAGCAGGAATAACGGATCATCTTCACGAAATAACCGAAATGGAAGAAGGTCATCCACGGCAGAAGATTCCCTAGTAAACTATGTTTACGCTTTGAGGGAAGCCATAGACGAAATGACGGGAGTAGAAGAAGCATTAGTGGACCGTATTAATCATCTGACGGTAGGATTGGAGGGCTGTCTTCGAGAAGTAAACCTCCTGCACCAAAGGTTAAACCTTCTCGCTTCCCCGCCTTTGGTTCCCGTGATAACCCAAAGAGCGTGGAATGTAGTACCTGAGGTCATCATTCCGGCCGAATGGCACACCATGCACCAAATGCCTCAACCAAGGGTGGTGCAAGGAATCCCGGTGAGCGTTCCGCCTCAAGACACCGAAGAGAATGAAGCTACCTTCTACCTGCCAAGGGAGATAGAAGAATGGCTTTGAACAAAAACCGAGGAGCCGTCGGCTAGAGAGTGTTACTACATCGGGAAGCTATTCCCGAAATTTTCCTAAATAAGTAGAACCCTTATGATAACCTCATGTATCCCCTAGTTATTTGGCTAAATTTATGTAATATCTCTCTATGTTTGCAATGTTATGATGGTTTTTAAGATTGATGGTTGTTTAGCGAATAAAACAAACTCATGGTGGTAATGGATAAAAAGGGGAACGAGAAAAATGGACCCATGCATGAAGAACAGAGCAACCCGACACAAATCTCCATCACAGAAGGCTCAACACGGGCCGTGCCCAACCAACACGACCCCGTGCTGAGCCACCTGCAGAAAAACGCCCAGTTCAGGTAACTGGACACGGGCTGTGTTCAGCTGACACACCCCCGTGTCCAGGCTTCTGTTTTAATTCTTTAATTTTCGTTACTGGCACCTGACCATGGGGCCGTGCCCGGTCACCACGGGGCCGTGTCCCGGATGCCAGTAACATAAATCTTTGCTTTTTAACCTACTTTTACACATTCTGATCAACCAAAAACCTTATTTTTGGACACATTGAGGACAATGTGTAATTTAAGTGTGGGGGGATGCTAAAACCTTGAATTTTGCAAATCCTAAATACAAGCCTTACACAAAACTCTATTGGAACCGCTAAACACCCCAAATTTTTTCAAAAACTTTTCATTTTTTTTTTTATCATTTACTTGTCTTAGTTTAAGTTGGGAATAACAAGTTCTAAAAAGGTTATATTTTTACAAATTTACAACCGATAGCGTCGTGATAACAAAGAACCAACATAAGAAAATTACGAAACGGCATAACAAGTCTAGTTAAAAATTCGATTATATATACTTGATCACATTAAAAACCCATTCCCACAAAAGTGAGTTTTGAGCCTTTATTGAGCATAAAGATATACACATTTAGACTAAATGCTCATTTTTCGTTTCTTGTGTGAATAGCCGCTTGGTTCTTACAACTCTAGAACTTGCCACGACGATACATTCCCGGTCCTTACCAACTTAAACCCAAGTAAGTAAGTGATGGAGGCATTAGGACTAACCATATTTTTCTTTCTAAACCATTATTTTTCATTTTTTTTACCACCTACCCAAAATCCCCCTAGATAGCCCCTTTGAGCCTAAACCTTTCATTTCATTACACCAAAACCCTTTTTACCCACCAAAAACCCTTTTTATTTTTCACCCTTTATTTTAGTAACAAGCTCGGTTTTTCGTAAACTCGCCTTTTTATGTGATGAAAAAAAAAAAACAATGATGAAGTCAAAAACAAACAAAAGCTATATAAAAGCTTGTTTGGAGAAATACTTCAAAATAAAAAGTCACTAAAAACAAGGTATGTCACGAAAACCGACGCTTTTTACGATTTTCGCCCTTTTTTCTAACTAACCCAACCACCCACCTTTAACCCAAGCCTAACCCTTCACCCAAAAAGTCCTCTTGATATTTACAAAGGTAAAAAGTTAAAAAGGAGGAGGATTGATTGCTTGGCAAGCCTATGGAAGGCGTAAGTTCCATGCCGCTCTCGAGTGATTCACTAAAAATTACACCTTCGGCCGAGTGTTGAGTGATCCCCCGTGAGGTATGTGAACTTGTATATAAATGGAATTTTAATAAGGCATGCTATGCCCAAATAAGTAATTTATCTTATGAAACGTTCAAAATAAATCATAACGAATAGGATTGTAAATAAATAAAAATAAAACTTACAAAGACCTTGGATTCCCGACACTCTAGGACAAGCTAAAAACTTTCTCTTCTACCTATTCCATTTGGGAGTGTAAGCCACATTTAAAGAGTTTTGCTTGAGGACAAACAAAAGTTCAAGTGTGGGGGTATTTGATGTGTGTAAAATGCAACATATAAATCACATCAATTAAGGCATAAAACTAACCCTTTTTAAGTACTAATGTTGGAAAAAGAGTGTTTTTGTCTTCCTTTTGTATTTTCAGGATGAAATGAGCTCAAAATCACAAAAGAAGCAAAAAGACAACTAATTCTAGCATAAATACAAGAAAAGGAATAAAAGTAGACTGCCCGGATCCTCAACGGCACCTCCCAAGGCAAAGAAGAGAAAACAGAAGACTGAACACGCCCCGTGTCCAGCGAACACGGGGCCGTGCCCAAGAAGCAGGAGAAAAGACAAACCAGTAGAAGCTTCCATTGCCCACCACGGGGCCGTGTCCAGCGGGCACGGGGGCGTGGTGAAAGTACAGCAGGCGCATTAATTGTAATTGCGAATTACAATTAATGAAGAGAGAGAATGTCAGACGGGCACGGGGGCGTGTCCAGCGGACACGGGGCCGTGCCCAGCCTTCTGTTCAGCCTATAAATAGGGGTGCTTGGTTTTATTCCATCTCATCCCTTGGCACACCACCTCTCTCACACTCCATCCACCACCCACCACCACCATAACACCATCATCCACCACCATCATCCATTGTCCATCGTAGAGTGTGTGAGTCGTCTCGGGATCCAAGATTGATCGTAAGAGTTCTTGACAATCAAGGCCATGTTTGCCTAAGTCTCTTACATCACTTGGTGAAGACAAGTGTTTAGTATAATACTTTTTATTTTTAATCTTTTCCACTTTTTATTTGGTTTTGTATTAATGACTTTAATAACTAGTTACTTATGTTGAAGGTGATCTTTCCTTATCGTTTGTCCGTGGTGTCTTGGCATTATTTTACTGTCTATATAAAATAAAAGATTTTCACCATTCATATCTCCACGGTCTATATGGAGGTATGTTGGCTACCTGGTCGGGGGTTAAGGGAACGGTTTGGTAAGGGTCTTGCCCTTGTTCAGCGTTTAGAGGTCCTGCTTGGGACCTGGGTCAAATTTAGTAGGATCTCCTTCAATGCCCATAGGTATTGGATGGCGGGGATCCAAACTCTTTGACCCCCTCATAAGTTAACTACTATTAATACTATAACCCGGCTATTTAGGACTGTATCCCTGCTGACTCAGACTACTTAGCCGAGGGTAACGTCACCGCCAAAAGCGGGGCCTACCACAATTTGCATTAATAACTTAATTCATTATCTTTCAATAATCCGACCCTTTAGGATTGTATCCTTGCTGACTCAAACTACTGGGTTGAGGGTAACGTCGCCTTCAAAAGAGGGGCCTACTACAATAACTAAGATAATATCTTAAACAAGTGCAAAAGTGCGAAAATAATCAAAGGTTATACTAACACAGGTGTCGGATCCAAGTGATTCATCTTGTCTATCTGTTTTTATTTTATTTTATTTTTCAGCACTTAGTTAGTTTTTATTTTTCTTAGTTTAAAACATTTTTCTCACTTTTTGATTTGATTAGACGTTGAGGATAAACCGGTATTAAAAGCTCTTGTGTCCTTGGACGACCTCGGTATCTTACCAACACTATACTACGTCCACGATGGGTGCACTTGCCCATATGTGTGTTTAGTGTTAGTAAATATCGTGTTTTATAAATTTAAAACTTGGCTAAAAGTGTAAAAAGGGGCTTAAATATACATCTAAAATATATTACACTACACACGCATCAATTACGTAATTCCTTGCACATTCCGCACAGTTCATTTTATGATGTGTAGGGCAAAAATCAAACGAACAAACGTGAAATGACTTGACTAGACCACTAGATGGTTTCTTTAACTAGATCAACGAACGATCTTTTTAACTATATCAACACATGATCTCTTTAACTAGATCGAAGAACGATCTCTTTAAATGAACCACCAAAGGGCCCCTTTAACTTTGTATCAAATAATTGTTTAGGAAAAGCACTTTGGAATCCAAGAGTCTCACAATTTGCATAGAAAAGTCCCTTAAGGATTTAAGATAGTACTTTGGATATCCCTCTGAGAAACCTAGCATATGAAAATATGTAAGATTTTACAAGGATTTGAATAACGAGCATTTGAATCATCTAAACACGTAAGCACATAATCACACAATCGTTAATTTGGTCGTCAATTTGGTTATTAACTTGTTAATCAGCTGTACATATGCATTTAAAGTACGCCAGGAATCCAATTAAGAACTTCAATTAGTACTTTAAACATCCTCAAGAATCTGATTATAAAGATAGGAAGATCTTATAAGGATTTGGGATTGTTTAGCGAAATTGTTGTGAGAACCTCGTACTAGGTATGCTAAGTAATCATACGAAGCAAAAGTGTACATGAAATCAATGTGCTAGATATGCTAGGTAAGCATACGAAGCAAAATGTCTTTGAAAACTATGCATTGGATCCTTGTAAACATGCTTAATGTTTTTTTTGAAATCATATATAATGTTTTTTGAAATCATGCACTAGATATATTAGGTAAATATGCCATGTTGAAATGTTTTGAGATTATGTGAAATGTCTTTAAAATTATGTATGGGATTTTTGAAACAATGGATAATATTTTTGAAACCATGCAGTAGGTATTTTATGTAGATATGTTTATAAAATGTTTTAAAACCATTTTAAACGTCCTTGGAATCGTGTAAGATGTCTTTTAAAATCATATGATAAGCACATAGATATATTGCATAAGTCCAATTAAGGACTCATGAAAATATCCTTAGGGATTTAAAGTGGTATTTCAAGTATTTGTTAAGAGTTATAACTTGCACCTTGTACTTTGTTTCTTTAGGAGAAACGAGTACTTAGGATTTTTGTTGAGATCGCGAGTGATCACGAAATGGAAGAAACTTACGAGAGTAATTTGATTTGCAAGGAATATGGCTCCTTGGTGTCGGTATTCTAGGGGTATGTCACCCATACACGTAATCACATTGGTTTTGTAAATAAGATTGAAATAATATATTTATTTATAGAACAACCATAGTGTTTCCAAGGTTCTGGGGAAATAAACAGAAAACATAAAAGTTTAAATGTTTATTTAGACATCAACACGAGCCTTGATATTTCTAGTGTAAATCTTGTGCCCATACGTTGAGTCATCTTTCGCAAGTCAGGTCAATTGATGGGTTTTGGATAATCACAATTGAAGCAGATTCCATGTGGGTAGTTAGGACAACCCGGTGTGGCATGAGGGGTTGTTGTGACACCCCAGGAAAACCAGTGAACGATTGAACTTACCTAGCTTCCTCAGTGAGTGCATACCAAATTTCGGGACGAAATTTCCAATTAGTTGGGGATAATGTGACAACTCGAACTTTAGACTTACTTTGTGTAACGCTACGTGCTTATGAGAACTGAATTATATGATTTTAAATGAATGTTTGTTATGTGCCTTATGTGTATGTATGTTATGAGAATGTTACACGAGTCCAAACCGCACACCATAACTAATCGCACAAGCCCATTCGGGCCTTATGCTTTGCACACGAAACCTTGGGCAGCCCAAGAGAGGGTTCGGCCCACCCCTACCTTAGCCGATTGACATATGGGAATGTTGTAACCATTCCCCACTTTTTACAAAACCACAATACACACAAGAACCCTAGTTGCTACTTTTCTCTCTCTCGGCTTGCTTGGAAATCCGACGGCAAACAATCCTTCTTCGGATCAAGGATCTCGGCTCACCTTCTCTTTGTTCCAATCCATTCGGTTAGTATGTTAGTATGTATGATTCATGTGTCATTGTATGTGATGTTGTTAACAACCGAGAATCCTTGTTCGCATGATCTTCTGTGATTATAGTTAATAGTGTTTGTAAATCAGCCTTCATGTATTAATTTTATGGTTGTTGACGATGTGATGATCGGGTACTAGTTCACAGGATTTGGATGCTTGTTTATATAATAACCGGTTGATAGAATGGCTAGATGATTGGTATGAATGTTGTATAGTTATTGATGAATTGTTTAAGTGTTGTTCATGTTGTTGTTCATACGAATTAAGGTTTAGAAAACCCTGTTTGATCGATGATTTCTTGAATGGTAAACTGTTAGTTGTTAATTGATTTTTTTTGGAAACTGACAACGATAATTGATTTGCATAAATGTTGTAACTGAATTGCATGAAATCAGGAAAGCTGTTACACGCTTGGTTGCGACCCAGATTGCGAGTCGGGAACCCACAGTCTCGACTCGAGACCACATCAGCACGAGCCGCAACCACGGTTGCGAGTCATGTTGCGACTCGTAACCAGACCATGACAAGCCGAGATCACCATTGCGACTCGTAACCTCCTGTTGCGACTCGTAATCCCTTGCTGTGACTCGTAATTCCCTGTTGCGACTCGAGATCGCCGGTTGCGACTCGAGACCAAGTATGCACGTGCACTGTTTTGGGCCTACACTGTCACGGGCCCAATCATTCTGGACCAAACCTTTTGGACTTATGCAATTGACTGTCATGCGTTATGCATTTGGGCCGATATGTATTTGGTAGTATGTAATTGGGCTGATTGTCGTTTGGGCTTAGACATTGGATCACACAAGTTTAATATATTGGGCCGGGTTATGTTGGGCCAAGATTAGAACGCACAAGTATGCTCTTGACTGCTAAGTGTTACCATGTTCTATAAGTGCTCGAAACATGTTAACTTGTATGTTTTATACGTGCATTACATGAAGTCAAAACCTGACTTGTATTATAACCATGATACGACGTGGTTGACCATTTACTAGCTTACCTGTACTCTTTGTGTATCTGCCGAGCAAACCAAGGTGAGTTCACACAGCCAAGGCATGGGATTCCCGGGTTGGGAATTGGGTTGGATATGTTGGATATGTTGGATATGGAATGATTACCCGTACTTACGAAATCGCTAGACTATAGACCATCGTCCTCAGGATAGTCAGGACACGTTACGTAAAGCCTACGTAACCCAGTATTTGCCATTTGTCTCCCGGGTCGGGAGGACACGTTACGTAAAGCCTACGTAACCCAATACCTTCTACTGTCTTCCGGGTCGGAAGGACACGCTGCGTAAATCCTGCGTAGCCCCCACGCGTACCACTGTCCTCGGGGAAGGGCACGTCACGTAAAGCCTACGTGACCCTGTACGTATTCCTGTTCTCGGTTTAAGAAGAACACATGGTTGCACTAGTCTAGTAAGTACCATAATGGGAAGCCCCCATTATAAAGGATAAACGTGAGAATCCCTCACCAGTAGTATATACATGGGAAACCCCCACTAGATGAACTTACGCATTACTTTTACGCACTTACTTTCTGTGAACTCGCTCAACTAGTTTGTTGATTATTTGCTGCATGCCTTGCAGGACCTTAGGTACTTTATGGGAGCTTGCACAGGGAGGAGCAGGTCGTTGTGGGATATGGATCATGAACAATATCAGAACTTATAACCATTTTGAGTTTACATTACTATGCTTCCGCTACTTAAACAATGTTTGGTTTTTGAACATCAATCATGTCGTGATGAACTACCTTAACGACTTTTATTATTATTAAATGCTATGTTTGATATGATTGATGGCTTGATCCTGGTCATGTCACGCCTCCAAGCGGTGGTACTCCGCAGGTGGATTTTGGGGGTGTGACAGATTGGTATCAGAGCCATTGGTTATAGAGAACTTGGTTTTAATATGGGAAAACGTTTTTATTAAAACCGGACTATAACCAGTACAGTGCTCTCAACGATCCACAACGACGCTTCGCTCCACGTGCAAGACTCGACATCCTAGGTAATAAGGTTTATGTTTATTGCCTGTATGCTAGAACCGCTTAGAACTTTGCTCGCATTACGTTTAGATACACATGATACTATAGCATGAGAATCCCTACGTGCTTACGCTTTTCTGTCATCGACCTACTCGCGAACCACTCTCACTTACATTACTTTTTACAATGAAGATCATGTCTGGACGAATCAACATGACTCAAGCCCAGCTAGAGGCTCTCGTTCAAGCTCAAGTTGCTGCGGCACTTGCAGCTGCTCAAGCAGGTAGTATATCCTGTAGTCCTAACTTACGCTAGGATCTTTAGATCCTACACTCCTAAACTAGCCCTCGTATTTAAACTTTGCCCTATTCGTACACAATAGGTCAACCAGCGCAGCAAGTTTGCACCTTTAAGAACTTCATGGACTGTCGTCTAAGTACTTTCAGCGGCACAGAGGGGGCAGTGGGACTCCTCCATTGGTTTGAAAAGCTAGAGTCAGTATTCGAAATGTGCGAGTGCCCTGAGGCTCGCAAGGTTAAGTATGCAACTGGCACCTTGGAAGGAATAGCATTAACTTGGTGGAACGCCCAAGTTCAGATCTTAGGGTTGGCAGCTGCTAACGCCACCCCATGGAACGATTTCAAAGAACTCATCAAGCGTGAGTATTGTATGCGTGAAGATATTCACAAGTTGGAAGACGAGCTGTATAATCTGAAAATGGTTGGGTCCGAGATTGAGGCGTATACTAAACGGTCAAATGAGCTAGCCGTGCTGTGCCCAACTATGGTGGATCCTCCATACAAGCGCATTGAGATGTATCTCAAGGGATTGGCGCCAGAAATCCAGAGCCATGTCACATCGGCTAATCTCGACAACATTCAGGAAATTCAGCGCCTCGCTCATCGCATTACCGATCAGGCGGTGGATCAGAATAAACTGCCTAAGCGTGTCAACGCTACTGCTACAGTCACTCCTTCAGCTACTCCTGCTACTACTAGTGACAGCAAAAGAAAGTGGGATGGAGATTCTAGTAAAGGTTCAGCATCCGTTCAGTCTCAAGCTCAGCAACAGAAGACTGACCACTACCAGAGTCCCAGTCAGCAATCCTCTGGTGGTCATAGACGGGGAAGATATCAGGGATTTCACCCCAAGTGTCACAATTGCAACAGGCACCATAGCGGCCCATGCAGCAAGGGTCGTTGCCAAAGGTGTCTCAAGATGGGGCACGAGGCCAAAGACTGTAGGAGCCCACGGCCTGCAAACCAGAATCAGCAACAGCAACAACCAGCTCCACAGAACCAGCAGCAGCAGCAGCCACAGCGTGGAAACCGGGGATGTTTTCAGTGTGGGGCTGAAGGTCATTTCAAACGCGACTGCCCTCAGTTGAACCAGAATCGCAACAACAATAACCAGGGCAACGGGAACAACAACGGTGGGAACAACAACAATAATGGCAACGAGGCTAGGGGACGCGCTTTTGTGCTGGGTCGAGGTGACGTAGTGAACGATCCCAATGTGGTTATGGGTAAGTTTCTCCTCGACAATATTTACGTTACTGTTTTGTTTGATTCGGGTGCGGATACAAGCTATATGTCTGTGAAAATGTGTCAACTGCTAAAACGTGCACCAACACTTTTACCCACCAAACATGTAGTAGAGTTAGCTAACGGTAAAAGTCTAGAAGCCACGCACGTAGTTCAGGGTTGTAATCTTATCCTAGCTGGTCAAGCTTTCTCTATCGACCTCATTCCCATAGTTTTGGGTAGCTTCGACGTCGTGATTGGGATGGATTGGTTGTCCCAACATCAGGCAGAGATCTTATGCAGCGAGAAGATTATTCGCATTCCACGTTCTGGTCAAGAACCTCTCGAAGTCCAAGGCGACAAGAGTGGTGCTGTGGTTGGCATCATCTCTTTCTTGAAGGCTCAGAAGTGCCTGCGGAAGGGTCACACCGCAATCTTGGCACTCGTTACAGACGCATCAGCAAAAGAAAAGAAATTGGAGGATATTCCAATTGTACGTGACTACCCTCAGGTGTTTCCTGAAGACTTACCTGGCTTACCGCCTCATCGTCAGGTCGAATTTCAAATCGAGCTCGCTCCAGGAGCAGCACCCATAGCTCGCGCACCATATCGCCTAGCTCCATCAGAATTGGAGGAACTGTCAAAGCAGCTACAAGAGCTCTTGGAAAAGGGCTTTATTCGTCCAAGCTCTTCGCCTTGGGGAGCTCCAGTGCTTTTCGTGAAAAAGAAAGACGGTACGTTCAGGATGTGCATCGACTACCGTAAACTCAACAAGGTGACGGTGAAGAACCGTTATCCTCTTCCACGCATAGACGACTTATTCGACCAGTTGCAAGGGTTGTGCTACTATTCGAAGATAGATTTGAGGTCGGGGTACCATCAGCTGAGAGTCCGGGATGAGGACGTCTCCAAAACTGCATTCAGAACTCGTTACGGTCACTACGAGTTTCTTGTCATGTCGTTCGGGTTAACGAACGCGCCTGCTGTATTTATGGATCTTATGAACAGGGTGTGCAAACCCTATCTTGACAAGTTCGTCATTGTTTTCATCGACGACATTCTGATTTACTCCAAGAGTCAGGAGGAACACGAGCAGCATCTTCGCCTTATTTTGGAACTCCTTCGGAAGGAACAGCTATACGCTAAGTTTTCGAAATGCGACTTCTGGCTTCGTGAAGTCCATTTTCTAGGCCACGTAGTGAACAAGGATGGGATCCATGTCGATCCATCCAAGGTAGACTCGATCAGGAACTGGCCTGCACCACGAACGCCAACGGAAATACGCCAATTCCTGGGTTTGGCAGGTTACTACAGACGGTTTATCAAGGATTTCTCGAAGATCGCGCAACCACTTACACTACTGACACAGAAGGGTGTCACCTACCGTTGGGGCAACACGCAGGAAACTGCTTTTCAGTATCTAAAGGATAGGCTTTGCAGCGCACCTATTCTCTCACTGCCAGAGGGCACAAATGACTTCGTAGTATATTGTGACGCATCAATACAGGGTCTGGGTTGTGTATTGATGCAGCGGGATAAAGTTATTGCCTACGCCTCTCGTCAACTAAAGATTCATGAACGGAACTACACGACGCACGATTTAGAGCTGGGAGCTGTGGTTTTCGCGCTTAAGATATGGCGACACTACCTGTACGGTACCAGGTGCACGATTTACACCGATCACAGGAGTCTCGAGCATATTCTTAAGCAGAAAGATTTGAACATGCGTCAACGACGATGGGTTGAATTACTGAACGATTACGAATGCGCTATCAAGTACCATCCAGGCAAAGCCAATGTTGTGGCTGACGCCCTCAGTCGGAAAGACACTTTACCTCGGCGCGTGCGAGCGCTACAGCTTACGATTCAGTCTGGCCTTCCTGCACAAATACGAAATGCTCAGGTAGAAGCATTGAAACCAGAAAACGTTAAGGCTGAAGCCTTACGCGGCTCACGACAGCAAATGGAACTAAAGGAAGACGACGCCTACTATGTAACGGGGCGTATTTGGGTCCCACTTTATGGCGGTCTACGCGAACTTGTGATGGACGAAGCACACAAGTCTCGCTACTCGGTACATCCAGGGTCGGATAAAATGTACCACGACATCAGCACTACTTATTGGTGGCCTAGTATGAAGGCCCACATCGCTACGTACGTTGGAAAATGCTTGACCTGTGCGAGAGTCAAGGTCGAATATCAGAAACCAGCGGGCCTACTCCAGCAGCCTAAGATACCTCAGTGGAAATGGGAAGAAATTTCCATGGATTTCGTTATAGGCCTACCTAGATCCCAGCGTGGGAATGATACCATATGGGTGATCGTGGACCGACTCACCAAGTCTGCACACTTCTTACCTATAAAGGAAACGGATAAGTTCTCCACTCTCGCAGACGTCTATCTTAAAGAAGTTGTTTCGAGGCACGGGGTGCCCACGTCCATCATTTCGGATCGCGATGCACGATTCACGTCAGAGCTTTGGCAAGCGATGCACAAATCTTTCGGCTCACGATTAGACATGAGCACAGCATATCATCCTCAGACGGATGGGCAGTCTGAGCGTACGATCCAAACTCTAGAAGACATGCTTCGGGCATGCGTCATAGATTTCGGCAACGGCTGGGAAAAGCACCTCCCTTTGGTGGAGTTCTCGTATAATAATAGTTATCACACCAACATTCAAGCCGCTCCATTCGAGGCATTGTACGGGCGTAAATGCCGGTCACCTCTCTGTTGGGCAGAGGTAGGGGATAGTCAGATTACGGGTCCAGAGATAGTAGTGGACGCCACAGAAAAGATTGCACAGATACAACAACGCATGGCGGCAGCACGCGACCGTCAGAAAGCCTACGCCGACAAGCGTAGAAAGCCTTTGGAATTTCAGGTCGGGGACCGGGTTTTACTAAAAGTCTCACCCTGGAAGGGTGTGGTTCGTTTTGGCAAACGGGGCAAACTGAATCCGCGATACGTCGGACCATTCGAAATCATAGAAAAGATTGGCAAGGTAGCCTACAGATTGAACCTACCAGCTGAACTCGGGGCAGTTCACAATGTCTTTCATGTATCGAACCTAAAGAAGTGCCTATCAGATGAAACCCTCATCATTCCTTTTAAGGAACTCACTATCGACGAGCGGTTGCAGTTCGTCGAGGAACCAGTAGAAATCACGGACCGGGATGTGAAGGTCCTCAAAAACAAGAGAATCCCTCTTGTTCGAGTACGTTGGAACTCCAAACGTGGTCCAGAGTACACCTGGGAACGCGAAGACAGGATGACAGAAAAGTACCCCCAGTTATTCGAAACCAATGCTACCACTACTGAGGCTGAAGCTACTACTTCGGAATTTCGGGACGAAATTCCAGATCAACGGGGGGAGGATGTGACACCCCAGGAAAACCAGTGAACGATTGAACTTACCTAGCTTCCTCAGTGAGTGCATACCAAATTTCGGGACGAAATTTCCAATTAGTTGGGGATAATGTGACAACTCGAACTTTAGACTTACTTTGTGTAACGCTACGTGCTTATGAGAACTGAATTATATGATTTTAAATGAATGTTTGTTATGTGCCTTATGTGTATGTATGTTATGAGAATGTTACACGAATCCAAACCGCACACCATAACTAATCGCACAAGCCCATTCGGGCCTTATGCTTTGCACACGGAACCTTGGGCAGCCCAAGAGAGGGTTCGGCCCACCCCTACCTTAGCCGATTGACATATGGGAATGTTGTAACCATTCCCCACTTTTTACAAAACCACAATACACACAAGAACCCTAGTTGCTACTTTTCTCTCTCTCGGCTTGCTTGGAAATCCGACGGCAAACAATCCTTCTTCGGATCAAGGATCTCGGCTCACCTTCTCTTTGTTCCAATCCATTCGGTTAGTATGTTAGTATGTATGATTCATGTGTCATTGTATGTGATGTTGTTAACAACCGAGAATCCTTGTTCGCATGATCTTCTGTGATTATAGTTAATAGTGTTTGTAAATCAGCCTTCATGTATTAATTTTATGGTTGTTGACGATGTGATGATCGGGTACTAGTTCACAGGATTTGGATGCTTGTTTATATAATAACCGGTTGATAGAATGGCTAGATGATTGGTATGAATGTTGTATAGTTATTGATGAATTGTTTAAGTGTTGTTCATGTTGTTGTTCATACGAATTAAGGTTTAGAAAACCCTGTTTGATCGATGATTTCTTGAATGGTAAACTGTTAGTTGTTAATTGATTTTTTTTTGGAAACTGACAACGATAATTGATTTGCATAAATGTTGTAACTGAATTGCATGAAATCAGGAAAGCTGTTACACGCTTGGTTGCGACCCAGATTGCGAGTCGGGAACCCACAGTCTCGACTCGAGACCACATCAGCACGAGCCGCAACCACGGTTGCGAGTCATGTTGCGACTCGTAACCAGACCATGACAAGCCGAGATCACCATTGCGACTCGTAACCTCCTGTTGCGACTCGTAATCCCTTGCTGTGACTCGTAATTCCCTGTTGCGACTCGAGATCGCCGGTTGCGACTCGAGACCAAGTATGCACGTGCACTGTTTTGGGCCTACACTGTCACGGGCCCAATCATTCTGGACCAAACCTTTTGGACTTATGCAATTGACTGTCATGCGTTATGCATTTGGGCCGATATGTATTTGGTAGTATGTAATTGGGCTGATTGTCGTTTGGGCTTAGACATTCGATCACACAAGTTTAATATATTGGGCCGGGTTATGTTGGGCCAAGATTAGAACGCACAAGTATGCTCTTGACTGCTAAGTGTTACCATGTTCTATAAGTGCTCGAAACATGTTAACTTGTATGTTTTATACGTGCATTACATGAAGTCAAAACCTGACTTGTATTATAACCATGATACGACGTGGTTGACCATTTACTAGCTTACCTGTACTCTTTATGTATCTGCCGAGCAAACCAAGGTGAGTTCACACAGCCAAGGCATGGGATTCCCGGGTTGGGAATTGGGTTGGATATGTTGGATATGGAATGATTACCCGTACTTACGAAATCGCTAGACTATAGACCATCGTCCTCAGGATAGTCAGGACACGTTACGTAAAGCCTACGTAACCCAGTATTTGCCATTTGTCTCCCGGGTCGGGAGGACACGTTACGTAAAGCCTACGTAACCCAATACCTTCTACTGTCTTCCGGGTCGGAAGGACACGCTGCGTAAATCCTGCGTAGCCCCCACGCGTACCACTGTCCTCGGGGAAGGGCACGTCACGTAAAGCCTACGTGACCCTGTACGTATTCCTGTTCTCGGTTTAAGAAGAACACATGGTTGCACTAGTCTAGTAAGTACCATAATGGGAAGCCCCCATTATAAAGGATAAACGTGAGAATCCCTCACCAGTAGTATATACATGGGAAACCCCCACTAGATGAACTTACGCATTACTTTTACGCACTTACTTTCTGTGAACTCGCTCAACTAGTTTGTTGATTATTTGCTGCATGCCTTGCAGGACCTTAGGTACTTTATGGGAGCTTGCACAGGGAGGAGCAGGTCGTTGTGGGATATGGATCATGAACAATATCAGAACTTATAACTATTTTGAGTTTACATTACTATGCTTCCGCTACTTAAACAATGTTTGGTTTTTGAACATCAATCATGTCGTGATGAACTACCTTAACGACTTTTATTATTATTAAATGCTATGTTTGATATGATTGATGGCTTGATCCTGGTCATGTCACGCCTCCAAGCGGTGGTACTTCGCAGGTGGATTTTGGGGGTGTGACAGTTGTGGTAAGTTGAGTAGGAACTGCCATATCTTGGTTTGACGTAGTGGCTGAATGACAACCTTTAGCTATATGACCAAAACATCCACAATTTGAACATTTTCGGCATCGGACACTGGCATGGTGATGAAGGTTGCATTGATTGCACAGGGGAGCCTTTCCTTTGTATGGCTTCTTAGCTGGTGGCGCGGCCACCTGGCTAGGTCCCACTTGGTTAGGTGGATTTGGAGCAATCATTGTAAGATTTTCTGAAGCTTTACGCTTCCTTGATTTTCTTGAAGGTTTGACTTTGGTCTTCTTAGGTGCCTCGTGAATAGTCTCATCATTGAGATGAGACATGGAGACGGCTAACCCAATGGTACCACAGAGTATTACGCTTATTTGTTGGGCGATGGTAGTAGCCAGTTCAGACCTTTGAGTATCGCTGCGATGAGGAGACATCTAAAGAGAGTGGAAAAAATCAAGAGAGGGAACAAGTGAGATGATATTGGATAATCAAAACTGAATGTTATAAGACGAAGCATAGGGATTGTGATCATTTGTTCGTTACCTAAAACAAATAAACGACACAGTGACTGATCAAAGTAATCGGGTCTTTATAATGTATCGCGAAGACATGCTTTAGCCTATATGTGGACACTCACCCCAAGAGTTCCTAGGTAAGAGTGACTGGTCCGATGATGTGGATTTGTACGAACACTCTAGCCTTAGACAGAAAACTCAGGGTACAGGCACCCACCCTTCCAGATTGCACGTGTTCACATTATTAAGACCCAAACCTTGACGAGATTTGAAAACTTTAAAGGCATAAAGCCTAAAAACAAGTCATATAAGGATAGATGATTGATTTTCAAATGAAACTGAAATTTTGTGTATTTTTTTTTTTTTTTTTTTTTTTTTTTTTTTTTTTTGTAATCACCTAAGGATAGGTGATAGTATTGTATTAAGAATCTAAACACAAGATAGCTTGTGTTAGGGTCCTAGAAAGGTTATAGACTAAGTCAAAATTTTACTAATAACCTAATTCCCTATAACCATGAGCTCTGATACCAACTTTTCTGTGACACCCCGACCGCATAATACAACAAACCGCGGCGGAAATGTCGGGGAGTCATGTCACAGAATCATTGTTTTACAACACATGGAATTTAAAATTTTGTTTTATTACATAATAAGTTACATTGTCTTGGAATCAGATAAACAAACAGTACAAATGTCGTTCATGTTTTATAATTACCAAGGCCCATGTCCATCCTATGTGAAGCGATCAACAGTCGTCGCATAGTAGAGCCTGAAACATATGTGAAAGTAAATACGTCAGCATCAAAATGCCTATGAGTAACATAGGATTTTGTGTTGAAGATTCATGACTTCGAATGTTTAAAGAAATGTTTAACGTAAAGTAGTCATGAACCCTTGAAAATGTTTTCTTTTATAAATTCATAAGAAAATCAATATGAAAATCAGATGATGTAAAAGAATAATGTACGGTTTAATAAATAAGCAAATGAAAATAATATGTATGTCTTGTCCTTGTTGAAATGGTTTAGAAAATGCCACAATATGTAACATGATAAAAGCACTTATCAATAACCATCAAATAATGTCTTGTTTGAATGTCAAATGTCATGTGTAAACAATGTCTAATGTCAAGTATAAACAAATGACTTATGAAATCCAATGTCATCTACAAAACAAGGTCTTTGAATAACCAAAAGTTTAAATCAAAAGTTATGTTTTGAAAACCATTACTTTTATTGATACAACATTTATATGGTTTGTCTATCGCATACACTCAAGCCTTAAGACTGTCGGATAAACCCATATCAGGATCAAGGTTTATCAAAAATGAATTTGGATTCTGTCATTCCCTAACACTTCCAAACCAAACTAGGAAGCGGGAATGAGATTTGTCAAGTCCTATAGCGGTATTACATACTACCGAGCGGCGTGATCAATGTTAATAAATGTACTACTATCCCTATAAAGATACCAAATGTCCTTTTCAATGTAAGCATGTCATGAAAATGTTTGAAAACCATGTACTAGACATACTAAGTCAATATGCCAAGTAAAAATATCTTTGAAACAAAATATTACGTATACTAAGTCAATATACCATAAAAAATGTTTTTGAAATAATGTATTATATGTAATATGTAACAAAACATGTATAATGTCATGAAAACGAAAAGTAAAGTTATGCACATATGCTTCACCCCAAAACATTTGAAAAAATTAAAAGTGGGGAACTATGTACTCACCTTTGGGAGCGTTTTTATGTGTTAACACAATTCCTCAAATTGTTTATTCGTCCTAAATTAAGTAAGAACAAATAATAAAAAACTCACAAAATACCTAAGTTTCTCCAATACTTAGAATTTTCACATAACTTTGAGATTTTCTCGAAAAGTTATTATTTTTTATTATGTTGGTGTATATATATATATATATATATATAAATGAGTTCATGTATATATTTTAAGAACTTTTCGACTAGAACGATTTTATTGGTGACCCTCATGTGACATCTGTGCTTGTAATCATTGTAAACAGTTCGGTTATCAATGAAATAAAGTTATTTGATCCCAATGTTTGTTTATTTATGTTTAATGTTTTTCATGTTTTGGCTTTTATTCGATTTCAAACTCTATATCGCTTTCTGGAGAATTATACGCAAACTGGTGCGTAAGCGTATTCAGTTAAATGCGACAAATGCCCCAGAACATCAATTTATGCTTAACATACCTTAAATAACCTTTACATAACTTAGAAATAAGTTTTGAAGGCTTTGGTATGGCAAAATCTAGTTTATTCGCTTATAGGGACTAAAATTGACAAACTGCGAAAGTATGCCAATCTGAACTGTAACGAACATTCCGGAACATGATCATAAGTTAAACACACCTTAAATATCCTTTACATAGCTTAGAAATAGGCTTTGCGGGGTTTGGTGTGCTAAAATAAACTTTATGCTCATTCAGGGACTAAAAGTGTCAAAAAGTGCATAAGTTTGCACTTTCGCGCATATCTTACGTTCTGAATACTTCCGGACATCCAAAAATTTATGTAAGCATTAAAATATTATGTCTTAATGTTTGGCATGAGAAAAATCCATTCGTCGCGCAATTTGGATCGTTTTTCGCGCTTATGCGCATTCCGTCGTAATTAAGCGAACATCGCGATCGTACGACCAAACGAACCGACATCCGAGATATTTTTGAGCATGTTTTGAGTTCCTTATACTTTAACATCATTTTAGAGCCTTGAAATGAGGTTAACGGGGCTTAAACGTGCCAAAAATGGGCCAAAATGCATGTTTCTGAAGTGCAGGGACTAAAACTGCAATTTCTGAACTTTGACCCTTAGGCGGGGCGCGTAAGGATTCATGCAATCCTTACGCGGGGCGCGTCAGACTCCCAGTTCTGCAAAAATGTTTTTAACAGCTGGTTGCAGCTGTCTTGCACCTCCAAACCACTTGCAAATGGTTTTTATCAATACTAGGGGCTCCCATGGGTTATTTTTTCAGTGGGTGTGAGTTGTATGGCCAAGATCGAAGCACGTTTATCGAGGAACGATCCTAACGGTCTTGGTTTTCCTATAAATACCCATCCACCCCCATTGCAAAACTCACTTGAATTCTGAGGTTGCTCTCTAAGTTGGGGTGCTTTGACACTTCATACCTGAGAGTACTCGGAATTCAATCTTGCGGGGACCCGTTGTAAGTATTCTTTCGTTCTTTTATTGCTTTTCGAGTCCGAAAGTCAAACTTTGTTTGACTTTCTGCATTGACCAGTTTATGGTCAATGCGAAGTTCGTTTGAACTTCATAACGTGAGCGTAATCACGATGGTTATAGTCCCTAGCGACTATACCTACTGATTACCACGTTATCTAGGCTTAGTGACGAGTCGTAGTTTCGGTCAAAATGCGTTTTCTTGCGCATTTTGTAACCAAACTACTCTAGGGTATTAAAACCGTTTGTTTTAATACCAAACCTGTTTTCTAACATTACTAAACATGTTCTAGCATGTTTAGCTCGTCGCTTTTAGTTTTTGTGCTTGTCTAGGGTCGTAAAGGTAAGCGATCTAAACAATCGCTTATGCTTACGAACCCGACCCATTTGGTCGATCATTAGGATCCGACCAAACACATTAGGTGACCATAGTGTATAGGGAATAACCTTTCAAGATTACGCCTTATGGTCACGCCGTATAAGTAGTTGTATGACAAGTGGTTCTTATGCTTTAGGTAAATTACCAAAATGCCCTTTTTACACTAAAATTCATTTTAAACTTATGAAACATAATTTTTGACACCTAAACTGATTTAGCAACAATATTAAATGTGTTAAGGCATATCTTGCTTGTCATAGGGCTAGTTAGGCGTTTCAAGCGCGTTTTACGCAAACGACGCGTTAAAGTAGCATAAGCTACCTAAGCGGGTCGTAACGGGTCAAAAGCACTTAGGTTAGGTTTCGTTTTAGTATGAAGGCTTTGTCAAACCATATTACATAAGTTCCCACACTTATCTGGTTTACGAACCCTCGTACTACCCGATCCTCCGATAGGTCCGTTTATTAATATAGATGCCTTTATAGGTGCCGTTTGATTCCGTGATCTTCTAGCATTGCTTGGTGGTTGTTCTACGACTCCTAAGCAAATCACGAGTGAGTACATAGTCCCCTCTTTTACTGTTTTCCAAACATTTTGGGGTGAAACACATGTGCCTACTTGTTACTTTCGTGTTTTCTTGTTTTCACATCATATGCTTGCTATGTTCTTTAGTACATTCATAGTACATGATTTCATTACATTGTTTTGCTATGTATGTTAACTTAACATGCTAGCACATTGATTTACATTACATTACTTTGCTAAATATGTTTACATGACATATTAGCACATTGTTTTACATGACTTTTCTGTTCTGTATGTTTACTTAGCATATTTAGCACATTGTTTTCACGTAACTTGCTTACATTTGGTATGACATTTGGTATGCATAAACGGTTCTTTACTACATTCATTAACATTGATCACGCCGCTCGGTAGTAAGTAGTGGTACCATAGGACTTGACAAATCCCGTTCCTAACATCCTGGGTTGGTGTGGATGTAAGGAATGACTGAATCCGTGAACATTTTACTTTGATAACCTTTACTCTAAGGTTATCCTGCTGTCTCAAGGCTTGAATGTAATGCGTTAACTTACCACATAAATGTTTGTATCAATAAAACAAGTTTTCTACTTGGCAAAACATAACTTTTTGATTTACTCAAAATACTTTGTTTTGTTCCTTTTTACTTATGGTTAAGTATTCTCATTTTGTTACTTACCATACATAACTTTTGTTTATACATAACTACATGACTGCATTTTGGGTTTTAAACATTGACAATGGTTTGGACAAGAACATTTGATGATTGGTTTGAACATGAACTATATGCTTTGGTGGCTTGTTTAAGTGACTTAAGTAGCGATATGCGTGTAGTATGATACAAGCATGGTGGATACACCGCTGGTACTTCCTATATATAAGTGCTTGTATTGTACTACATGTCATAGCGTTATTTAAATCATTTGGTTTGGACTTATACATTTTTACACGAGTAATACATTTTTCACAAGACTTCGTTTTACCAAAACAAACTTGCTTTATGCAACTTATTTTACTTGGTTATTCTTAAACCATACATAATCCTTTTATTTATATTTATCATCAAACTTTATCGCTTTCCAAATGATTTACAAAACAAAACATTTTACAAGGTTCATGACTGACTTTTATTAAACACTTTTCTTAAACTTATAAGTCATGAATCCTATTTTTCACAAAACCTATGTTACTCACAGGCATTTTTATGCTGACGTACCTATTTTCACATGTGTTTCAGGAGCAAATGCGTAGGATGATCGTGACACGCTAGGGTGGACTTGGGCCTTAGTGACATAAAACAGAACTAGACGTAGTTTAATTTCGTCATGTGCTCTTTAGTTCTGTAGTTTTAAGACAATGTAACTTGTTGGTTCTTGTTTGAAACAATGTATTCCACCCCTGGGTGATGAATAAAATAATATTTTAATTACCTTGGTTGTGGAACAATAATTCTGTTACAACACTCCCCGATGTTTCCGCCACGATTTGATGTTTTACGTGGGCGGGGTGTGACAGAAGAGTTGGTATCAGAGCCAATGGTTATAGGGAATTAGGTTATTAGTAATGCATTGACCTAGACTATAACCTTTCTAGGACCCCAACACAAGTTGTCTTGTGTTTAGATTTTAAAACATGCACTTCACCTATCCTTAGGTGATCATCAAAACAAGAACCCAGATTTCTAAAACGATTTTTGAAAAACAATCCTCTATTTTTCAAATGATTTATTTTATTATTTTGAACCCTTCCAGTTTAACTCATATTTGGCTTAGTGCCTTTCGAGTTTTCAAAATCCCGTCAAAGTTTGGGTCTAAATGATGTGAACACGTGCAAACTGGAAGAGTGAATGCCTGTACCCTGGGTTTTCTGTCTAAGGCTAGAGTGTTCGTACAAATCCACATAATCGGACCAGTCACTCTTACCTGGGAACACTTGGGGTGAGTGTTCACTTATAGGCGAGCATGTCTTCGCTAAGCATTGTTTATGGACCCATTTACTTTGATTAGTCGCTGTGTGTCATTTGTTTGCTTTGTGATACAGACAAATGACCACCATCCTTGCTTTGTTGATTTTGTTTCATCCCGTTCTTTTCATCTAATCATCTCACTCGTTTCTTCTCGTGTTTTCCTCTTTCTAGCATGCCTCCTCGACGCGAAAATCAGCTACCAAATGCCGAACTGGCAGAAATCATCGCACAGCATATGGCTGCTGCGTTCCCGAATCTTATTGCTCAGCTTAACCAAGCCAACATCAATCAGAACGCTCCTTGTAACTTCAAGAGCTTCAATTCGGCTAAACCACTCAAGTTCAGTGGTACTGAGGGGGCAACTGGGCTCCTTCAATGGTTTGAGAGCATTGAGAATACTTTTCGTCATGTTCAGTGTCCTGATAATCGCAAGGTCGAGTTTGCTTCTAGTGTTTTTCAGAAGAGGGCGTTGACATGGTGGAACGGGGTTATGAGAGATCGTGGTGCTGAAGTCGCTTTAGCACAAACATGGGCTGAGTTAAGGACTCTCATGATGAGTGAGTTCTGTCCTCGTCATGAATTGCGAGCGCTGGAAAGGGAGTTTGATGATCTAAAGCAGTTTAGTGGTGAGCACCGGGCATATACTGACAGGTTCGAAGAGTTGAGCTTGTTATGCCCAACAATGGTTACCCCACTTGATAAAGCTATCGAGAGATACATTGATGGTCTACCTGACTCTGTGCAAGACATCGTTACTGGTAGTAAACCTACCACTGTTCGTCAGGCCATCGAGCTATCTGCAACGTTGACTGAATCTCAGATTCGAAAGGGTAAGTTGCATCGGAAGGGTGACAAGAAGGGTAAGAAGCAGGATTCTGATAAGAAGGATAGCAAGAAAGGAAAGAACAAGAAGGGGAGTGATGCGGGTTCTTCGAGGGGTTCGAGGAAGCGGAAGGCTTCCCAGAACTATGCCGTTACTACTCAGGCTCAAGCTGCTCAAAATCAGCCTGCGCAACCTCCTGCCAAGAAACCGTACTTTGGCAATGCACCTCTGTGCAACAGGTGTAACGGACATCATCAACCACACCATCAGTGCCGTCAATGCACCAACTGCGGAAGACCTGGTCATCTCGCTGCTACATGCCGCATTCCTGTCAATCAGAATCGGGCAGCTCAAAACCCGGCTCAACAAGTTGCCCAGCCTCTTGCCCAGCAACAAGGTCAAGCAGCACGACCTCACTTTCCCCCAGGCGCTTGTTACAACTGTGGGGATCTGACCCACTTCCGCAACCATTGTCCAAGGTTGATTAATGCGAACCCAGTTCAAGCTCAGGCTCGTGGACGAGCTTTTAACATGAATGCTGTTGAGGCGCAAGCCGACAACGAAGTGGTGAACGGTACGTTCTTTGTTAATAATCAACCTGCGTCTGTTCTTTTTGATTCAGGGGCCGATAAGAGTTTTGTGTCGTTATCTTTTGAGCCTTTGCTTCACGTGTCTAGAACGAAACTAGGTAAGCCTTTAACTGTCGAAGTTGCGAATGGTGAACCCGTTGTTCTTAATTCTGTTCTTCGCAACTGTCAATTGAACCTTAGCAACCATCTCTTTCCTATTGACCTCACCCCTATGCATCTTGGAAGCTTCGACATTATTGTGGGTATGGATTGGTTAGCCAAGCATCACGCAGAGGTAGTTTGTTTCGAGAAGATCGTTCGTGTACCGCTCCCGTCAGGTGAGATCCTTCAGGTTCGTGGTGAGAAACCTGTTAGTAGCCTCAACCTTATGTCTTGCTTTCAAGCTCGGAAGTATCTGCGAAAGAACTATGTGGCCTTCTTGGCACATGTTACGGCAGATAAAGACCAAGGTAAGCCTATTCAAGATATCCCTGTTGTTCGGGATTATCAGGAGCTATTTCCTGAAGAGTTGCCTGGTCTACCCCCAGCACGCCAAGTCGAGTTCCATATCGATCTCGTACCTGGTGCAAATCCTATTGCTAGAGCTCCGTATCGCCTTGCACCGTCTGAGATGCAAGAGCTATCTAAGCAGCTTCAGGAGCTTTCTGACAAAGGTTTTATCCGTCCTAGCTTTTCTCCTTGGGGTGCTCCCGTTCTTTTTGTCAAGAAGAAGGATGGATCCTTCAGAATGTGTATCGATTATCGTGAGCTGAATAAGCTTACCATCAAGAATCGATATCCCCTACCTCGCATTGATGATCTCTTTGACCAGTTACAGGGTGCTACTTGCTTTTCGAAGATTGATCTTCGTTCTGGGTATCATCAACTTCGTGTACATGAAGAGGATATTCCCAAAACAGCATTTCGCACTCGATATGGGCATTATGAGTTCACAGTCATGCCATTCGGTTTGACCAATGCTCCTGCCGTTTTCATGGACTTGATGAATAGGGTTTGCAAGCCTTATTTGGATAAGTTCATCATCGTTTTCATTGATGATATCTTAATTTATTCTAAGACGCGAGCTGATCACGAGCAACATCTTCGTCTTACTCTGGAACTCCTAAAGAAAGAGCAACTTTTTGCCAAATTCTCCAAGTGTGAATTTTGGCTTAAGGAAGTTCAATTTTTGGGTCATATTGTCAACGAACAAGGTATTCATGTAGATCCCTCCAAGATCAGTGCGATTAAGGATTGGGATACGCCAACTACTCCTACTGAGGTTCGTTCATTCCTTGGTCTTGCGGGTTATTACCGCCGCTTCATTGAAAACTTCTCGAAGATTGCAGTTCCTCTAACTGCTCTAACTCAGAAGAACAAACCCTTTGAATGGGGTTATAAGCAAGAAGAAGCGTTTCAGACCTTGAAGCAGAAGCTTTGCGATGCACCTATTTTAACTTTGCCTGAGGGCAATGATGATTTTGTCGTCTACTGCGATGCATCAAAATTAGGTCTTGGCTGTGTTCTGATGCAAAGGAACAAAGTCATAGCCTACGCATCTAGACAATTGAAGGTACATGAGAGAAACTACACCACTCATGATCTTGAGTTAGGTGCAGTTGTTTTCGCTCTCAAAATCTGGAGACATTATTTGTACGGTACAAAATGCGTGGTTTTCACTAACCACAAAAGTCTCCAGCACATCTTCAACCAGAAGGAACTCAACATGAGGCAAAGACGTTGGGTCGAACTCCTAAACGACTATGATTGCGAAATTCGCTACCATCCTGGTAAAGCGAATGTTGTGGCTGACGCATTAAGTCGAAAGGAACGTACTATGCTTCATTGTGTTCGTGATCAATCTGCTATCCAAGCTCGATCCGATATTCAAGCCCGCATTTCTCAGGCTCAGCATGCTTGTGTTTCACAAGACTTGATGGGTAAGGAATTACCCTATCACATTAAGCCTGATCTTGTTCTGAAGGAAGATGGATCGTATTATTTCATGGACCGTTTGTGGGTCCCAAGCCAAGATGATCTTCGTGCTTTGCTTATGGATGAGGCCCATAAGTCTCGTTATTCTATCCATCCTGGCTCAGACAAGATGTATAAGGATCTTCGTACTCGGTATTGGTGGCCTGGTATGAAGAAAGACATTGCCTTGTACGTTTCAACGTGCCTTACTTGTCTCAAGGTTAAGGCTGAACACCAGCATCCTTATGGTCTTTTAGAGCAACCAGAGATTCCAGTTTGGAAATGGGAAAACATCGCTATGGATCTCATTACTAAACTCCCGCGCACTAAGAAAGGTCATGATGCCATCTGGGTAATTGTGGATCGTCTTACTAAATCAGCGCATTTCTTGCCAATCCGTGAGGATTTTTCTGCTGAAAAGTTGGCAAAAATCTATGTGGATGAAATTGTATCCCGACATGGTGTTCCTTTGAACATTATTTCTGATAGGGATGCTCGCTTCTCTTCTCGATTTTGGAGAACCATGCAATCTGCTATGGGGACCCAACTCAATCTAAGCTCAGCCTATCATCCACAAACTGATGGCCAAACTGAAAGAACAATCCAGACTTTGGAGGATATGCTTAGAGCTTGTGTGATCGACTTCGGTGGTAGTTGGGATTCACATCTTCCATTGATTGAATTCTCCTACAACAACAGTTATCACTCCAGCATCAACATGGCTCCTTTCGAGGCTCTCTATGGTCGAAAATGTCGTTCACCAGTCTGCTGGAATGAGATAGGTGAGGCTCAGATTACTGGACCTGACCTCATTCTGGAGACAACTGACAAGGTTAAGAAAGTTCGTGATAACTTACAGGCAGCTCGAAGCCGTCAAAAGAGTTACGCGGACCTAAAACGCAAGCCCTTGGATTTTCAAGTCGGTGATCGTGTATTACTTAAGGTCTCACCTTGGAAAGGTGTGATCAGATTCGGAAAGAAAGGAAAACTTGCACCTAGATACGTTGGACTATTTCAGATCGTCGAAAGAATCGGTAAGGTAGCCTACAGACTTCAATTGCCTCCTGAACTTGGAAATGTTCATCCAACCTTCCGCGTATCCAACCTCAAAAGGTGCTTAGCTGATGAGAACCTCCACATACCACTTGACGAAATTCGTGTTGATAAAACACTACATTTTGTTGAGAAACCTGTGGAAATTATGGATCGTGAAGTCAAATGGCTTAAACGCAAGCGCATTCCGTTGGTTAAAGTTCGCTGGGAATCTAAACGTGGACCTGAGTTTACTTGGGAACGTGAAGATCAAATGAAGGCGAAGTATCCACATCTATTCTCACGAGTTTCCTCTAAACAAATTTCGGGACGAAATTTCCTCAAGTAGGGGAGACTGTGACATCTGTGCTTGTAATCATTGTAAACAGTTCGGTTATCAATGAAATAAAGTTATTTGATCCCAATGTTTGTTTATTTATGTTTAATATTTTTCATGTTTTGGCTTTTATTCGATTTCAAACTCTATATCGCTTTCTGGAGAATTATACGCAAACTGGTGCGTAAGCGTATTCAGTTAAATGCGACAAATGCCCCGGAACATCAATTTATGCTTAACATACCTTAAATAACCTTTACATAACTTAGAAATAAGTTTTGAAGGCTTTGGTATGGCAAAATCTAGTTTATTCGCTTACAGGGACTAAAATTGACAAACTGCGAAAGTATGCCAATCTGAACTGTAACGAACATTCCGGAACATGATCATAAGTTAAACACACCTTAAATATCCTTTACATAGCTTAGAAATAGGCTTTGAGGGGTTTGGTGTGCTAAAATAAACTTTATGCTCATTCAGGGACTAAAAGTGTCAAAAAGTGCATAAGTTTGCACTTTCGCGCATATCTTACGTTCTGAATACTTCCGGACATCCAAAAATTTATGTAAGCATTAAAATATTATGTCTTAATGTTTGGCATGAGAAAAATCCATTCGTCGCGCAATTTGGATCGTTTTTCGCGCTTATGCGCATTCCGTCGTAATTAGGCGAACATCGCGATCGTACGACCAAACGAACCGACATCCGAGATATTTTTGAGCATGTTTTGAGTTCCCTATACTTTAACATCATTTTAGAGCCTTGAAATGAGGTTAACGGGGCTTAAACGTGCCAAAAATGGGCCAAAATGCATGTTTCTGAAGTGCAGGGACTAAAACTGCAATTTCTGAACTTTGACCCTTAGGCGGAGCGCGTAAGGATTCATGCAATCCTTACGCGGGGCGCGTCAGACTCCCAGTTCTACAAAAATGTTTTTAACAGCTGGTTGCAGCTGTCTTGCACCTCCAAACCACTTGCAAATGGTTTTTATCAATACTAGGGGCTCCCATGGGTTATTTTTCAGTGGGTGTGAGTTGTATAGCCAAGATCGAAGCACGTTTATCGAGGAACGATCCTAACGGTCTTGGTTTTCCTATAAATACCCATCCACCCCCATTGCAAAACTCACTTGAATTCTGAGGTTGCTCTCTAAGTTGGGGTGCTTTGACACTTCATACCTGAGAGTACTCGGAATTCAATCTTGCGGGGACCCGTTGTAAGTATTCTTTCGTTCTTTTATTGCTTTTCGAGTCCGAAAGTCAAACTTTGTTTGACTTTCTGCATTGACCAGTTTATGGTCAATGCGAAGTTCGTTTGAACTTCATAACGTGAGCGTAATCACGATGGTTATAGTCCCTAGCGACTATACCTACTGATTACCACGTTATCTAGGCTTAGTGACGAGTCGTAGTTTCGGTCAAAATGCGTTTTCTTGCGCATTTTGTAACCAAACTACTCTAGGGTATTAAAACCGTTTGTTTTAATACCAAACCTGTTTTCTAACATTACTAAACATGTTCTAGCATGTTTAGCTCGTCGCTTTTAGTTTTTGTGCTTGTCTAGGGTCGTAAAGGTAAGCGATCTAAACAATCGCTTATGCTTACGAACCCGACCCATTTGGTCGATCATTAGGATCCGACCAAACACATTAGGTGACCATAGTGTATAGGGAATAACCTTTCAAGATTACGCCTTATGGTCACGCCGTATAAGTAGTTGTATGACAAGTGGTTCTTATGCTTTAGGTAAATTACCAAAATGCCCTTTTTACACTAAAATTCATTTTAAACTTATGTAACATAATTTTTGACACCTAAACTGATTTAGCAACAATATTAAATGTGTTAAGGCATATCTTGCTTGTCATAGGGCTAGTTAGGCGTTTCAAGCGCGTTTTACGCAAACGACGCGTTAAAGTAGCATAAGCTACCTAAGCGGGTCGTAACGGGTCAAAAGCACTTAGGTTAGGTTTCGTTTTAGTATGAAGGCTTTGTCAAACCATATTACATAAGTTCCAACACTTATTTGGTTTACGAACCCTCGTACTACCCGATCCTCCGATAGGTCCGTTTATTAATATAGATGCCTTTATAGGTGCCGTTTGATTCCGTGATCTTCTAGCATTGCTTGGTGGTTGTTCTACGACTTCTAAGCAAATCACGAGTGAGTACATAGTCCCCTCTTTTACTGTTTTCCAAACATTTTGGGGTGAAACACATGTGCCTACTTGTTACTTTCGTGTTTTCTTGTTTTCACATCATATGCTTGCTATGTTCTTTAGTACATTCATAGTACATGATTTCATTACATTGTTTTGCTATGTATGTTAACTTAACATGCTAGCACATTGATTTACATTACATTACTTTGCTAAATATGTTTACATGACATATTAGCACATTGTTTTACATGACTTTTCTGTTCTGTATGTTTACTTAGCATATTTAGCACATTGTTTTCACGTAACTTGCTTACATTTGGTATGACATTTGGTATGCATAAACGGTTCTTTACTACATTCATTAACATTGATCACGCCGCTCGGTAGTAAGTAGTGGTACCATAGGACTTGACAAATCCCGTTCCTAACATCCTGGGTTGGTGTGGATGTAAGGAATGACTGAATCCGTGAACATTTTACTTTGATAACCTTTACTCTAAGGTTATCCTGCTGTCTCAAGGCTTGAATGTAATGCGTTAACTTACCACATAAATGTTTGTATCAATAAAACAAGTTTTCTACTTGGCAAAACATAACTTTTTGATTTACTCAAAATACTTTGTTTTGTTCCTTTTTACTTATGGTTAAGTATTCTCATTTTGTTACTTACCATACATAACTTTTGTTTATACATAACTACATGACTGCATTTTGGGTTTAAACATTGACAATGGTTTGGACAAGAACATTTGATGATTGGTTTGAACATGAACTATATGCTTTGGTGGTTTGTTTAAGTGACTTAAGTAGCGATATGCGTGTAGTATGATACAAGCATGGTGGATACGCCGCTGGTACTTCCTATATATAAGTGCTTGTATTGTACTACATGTCATAGCGTTATTTAAATCATTTGGTTTGGACTTATACATTTTTACACGAGTAATACATTTTTCACAAGACTTCGTTTTACCAAAACAAACTTGCTTTATGCAACTTATTTTACTTGGTTATTCTTAAACCATACATAATCCTTTTATTTATATTTATCATCAAACTTTATCGCTTTCCAAATGATTTACAAAACAAAACATTTTACAAGGTTCATGACTGACTTTTATTAAACACTTTTCTTAAACTTATAAGTCATGAATCCTATTTTTCACAAAACCTATGTTACTCACAGGCATTTTTATGCTGACGTACCTATTTTCACATGTGTTTCAGGAGCAAATGCGTAGGATGATCGTGACACGCTAGGGTGGACTTGGGCCTTAGTGACATAAAACAGAACTAGACGTAGTTTAATTTCGTCATGTGCTCTTTAGTTCTGTAGTTTTAAGACAATGTAACTTGTTGGTTCTTGTTTGAAACAATGTATTCCACCCCTGGGTGATGAATAAAATAATATTTTAATTACCTTGGTTGTGGAACAATAATTCTGTTACAACACTCCCCGATGTTTCCGCCACGATTTGATGTTTTACGTGGTCGGGGTGTGACACCTCATTACGTTATAAGCAATATATCTATGATTTGCGCGTCGTAATATATATACTCAAACGTGACATATAGTAAATATCGTAATACACATAATCTTGTCAACTCTTAACATGTCATCATACACATATTGTAAATCACATAACACATTGTAACACATAAAGTTTACCCATGAACGATCAATTCTAGTGTATATTGAAAAACGCGTATTTTTGTGATTCGGTAATGTTTTTGGGCGTCGAAAGTCATGTATGACTAACCAAACACCAAGTAAACTTAATATAAGCTAAAATACTTATTTTTATATCAAAAATATTAGTTTACTTACTGATCTAAAACAGTTTTATAAAAATCTTTCGAAAAGCCGATTTTTAACCGTTTTACCGCATAGTTTTGCATCATATGTTACCATAACCATCCCAAATCGTAACGACCTGATATTTTTACATAAGGCATGTTATTTACTACTTAAAACAAAAATTTTAACCACATATATGCAGGTCTCATGAAAAGCACAAAAATCATGCAAATAGCACCCGATTTACTACTTTTTAAGCCTAACGTACAACATGCAAAGCTACCAAGTTATGACATAATTTTTGTAACTTCAAAACACATCATATAAATTTATTTTTCATGTTTACTTACTGATTTGAATGAATATTCATTATATCATACACAAATCATCAAACACTTGCATTTTAACTATCATTCAAGAACATGCAACAACTTAAAAACTCACAAACACACCTAATAATTTTCGGCCATTAACTCATTCATATATCAAATATTATTTCAAGAAATTCTAAGTTACTTTCATCACATAATTCATACAAATTTCACATGCATGTCATTTTAATCTTTCATGTAATCATCACAATTAAGTATCATACTTCAATCAACACATAATCTCTATCATACACATTCATGTATTTTCGGCCATACATATATATGTTTCCAAAAATTTCCCTTGTCACCTAATCAATACAAATCGCAAGAACTTTTACATAGCACCTTTTTGATTATACATGCATTCATTTTTCAAGAATAAATCAAACAAGCATCCATCAAAAATCAAACTAAATCTCAAATACATACACATATGTATATATGGTTATATATACATACACACATACTTCCATTTTTATTTTGTGTAAAAACCCATTTCTTTTTAGTTTCAAGTTTGTGAATAATCCAAGAACCTTGAGAAACTTCTATCATCATCAATATCACCAAAAATCAAGAACAAGGATTTTAAATTAAATTTTATACCTTCAAGATTTTGATGGGTTTTTGACAAACTATGATGATTTGGAGCTTGGTTCTTGCTTGAAACACCTTCAAATCACCTTTGGATCTTCAAAAGTGCTTGGAACAAGCTTGGAATGAACTTGAAATCTTGGAGAAGGGTTGAAAAACGAAAATGAAAGGAAAAAGAGGGGTGTTCGGCCGAGTATGTAGAGGAAAGAAAGAGATGGGATTTGATTTTGATACTTGGGAGATTATCAAGGATTGTGTTGGGTGATATAGGGGAAAAAGATCACAAGGGAAGATTCATGTTGCAACACATGGCACACATGCACAAGAGGTGGATCTTGGTGCCGCTACCTATCTTCCATACACTAGTTCCATGCATATTTTGTATATATAATATATAATTGGTAAAAACAGGTATTTAACTGGATACCGAGTATTTTATCTAGCGTTTTAATCCCGGTTTATGGCCTTTTAAATTATTTTTATTACTGAAATAAATATCAGTTGCCGAGAATGGTTGCGTTGTCCGTGTTTCGCAGTGTACGCACTGTGTTACGCAGTAACACGCGGTATGCTCTTAAACTTGAAAAATAACGTTTTAAAGCATTTTAACTTATTTTTCAACAAGATCATGATTAAAAATAAATTTTAATCATAACAGAATATTTTTGGGATTTAAATATTATCCGGGTGGTCACCAACGTTTGTTTCGCAGTTTTGTCGCATATAGTTCCTAAGTTCAAACAAACATGTTTTCGCCATACCGAGTCCTTTAAAACTTATTTCTAAGTAATATAAAGGGTATTTAGGGTATGTTTGGCTCAGGTCATTGTTCCGAAGTGTACGTCGCATTAAACCGACTACGTTTACATAACAGTTTACGTATACTTTCAGAAAAGCTCTTGAGAGTTCGAAAACGTACAAGGATTGAAATGTGTAATTGTCATATGTAATTATACAGATTCCAAGAATGAAATTCAAGATTTCATTGGACTCGAAATTGTTCGGGATTGTAAAATGATTGTAAAGGCACAATGGTTACATAATGCTTGATAGTGCAAGTAAGCGCAAACCATTAATGGGAGCGCAAAATATTAACAAACTTATCTAATGGGTCATGAGAGAATATAAATAGGAGAACGCAAACGAGGAAACAGGAGCGTTAAAAACATTAGGATAAAAGAACCCGGGTAATGGGTTGTAAAGAAATAAATGTGTGGACCGGATAACGGTAAGTGGAAAACAAACCGACGCGTAAATGACGTAAGAAGTTGTAGAGTCCGAAGATTAATCCAAAAAGAAAACGAATGTGGCCTTAGACTACAGTCAAATCGATAAAATTCAAAAATGAAAATAAATGAATTTTAGGCTTGAAAGGGGTGCCATGACACCAAAAATGTATTTTTAAGAGCGAAACGACACGAGTAAAAGATGATCTATGGGATCATTATAACCTTCAGATTATAAACAATGTAAGGGTTTAAAGGACTAAATGACCCTCGCGTCAGCAATAGAAAGAAATAAACTATAGGGGCCTCACCAAAAAGGGTGAAAGTGTCACACCTTAAAAACGTCACAGCGGAATATAAAACGTAGTGGTGACGGAAGTTGGTGCCCATTTATACTTGCTGAACGATGCATTGAATTGTTGGACATTTTAACTTAACTAAAACATAGATTTTAAAACATAAGTCTTAAAGTTCATCACAACCACATCATAGTTAAGTTGTCTTGATCCTTACGGATATTATTACATTTGTCCCAAATTGTTTTAAAAGTTTGTCCAACACATTAAGAAACCAAACATGCATCAACAACCACAAGATATGCCATAATTCCCGAAGCCGAGGTCAAGTACCTGAAGAACACTTTAAAATCAAGTCTCAACACAAAGGAAGTGAGTTCACATATTCAAATTTAAATAATTTCATCCCAAGGAAAATCTTTCTAATTATGTGTTTATTATAAAAACATCCATATAATTTACTAAAGTCTGTTTATTTCCTTAATAAAAATCCAAGGGTTAGCCGTCACAAGCGTTTCCCAAAAACCTTCGAACAAAGCATCTTCCCAAGTTTACATATTAAATTTATAATATCAAATGTTCGGACTCGTAAGTTAGCTAGACTCGTAAATTTATAATATCGAGGCCATCTATGATGCCTGCCTCATGTACAATATATATATATATATCCTACTAATATGACAAATTTAATATAAACCGTTGTACGAATTTACTGAAATCCCTGGGACCAAGTAAATTCGTCTCAACTACATGGTCATTTTCTCTGAAACACCATAACAAATCCCCGTTTCTCCCCGAAACATATATTTTACCAAAACCGTTTCTCCCTGAAACATATATTCACCAAAACCGTTTCATCCCGAAACATATATTTTCACCAAAACCGTTTCTCCCCGAAACATATATATTTATCAAATCCATATATTTTCAATGAAAATATATAATTTATATCAAAATGTATGTTTTATTCCAAAAACATTATTAAACCCTTTTAGGTGTGTTCTTCCCCCAAAACATATACAAAACAGTAAAAAGAGGGGGTTTAGTGACACTCACTTTTGGGTGCGTATTTTTAAATAGCGCAATCCCACAAATTGGTTTCTACACGTCCTATTATGCGTAGGAACGATTCATCAATTAACATATCACAAAAATCCTAAGTTTCTCCGTATCTTAGAATTTTCACATAACTTTGAGATTTTCTCAAAAAGTTATCGTTTTAGATTATGTTGGCACGTTAATATATATATGAGTTCATATATATATATATATACATATATATATATATATATATATATATATATATATATATATATATTTAAGACTTTGTGACTTGAACGATTTTATTGGTGACCGTTATCATCTAAATCCGTTTACACACCCGTTTATACGTAATATATCTACGATTTGCGCCTCGTAATATATATACATAAACGTACACATAAATTAAGCATAGTAACACACGATATCTCGTTAAGTTATTTATTTTGTCATTTTTAAAGCATGCACACATAAAATAACTTATATATATCAATTTTCATGCTCGACAAACAAGTTACACATTTAACGCGATTTTTACCGTTTAAACGTACAAGTGTACATGCATAGTCTAAATTTCACGCTATCATGTCAACACTTAACATATTATCATATACACATATCCAAATCTAATAACACATTTTAACACATAAGGTTCACCGAAAAATAACATATGCTAGTGTTCATTATAAAACGAGTATTTTAGTGATTCAATAACGTTTTCGGGCGTCGGAAGTCACGTATGACCAACCAAAACACCAAGTAAACTTAAAATTAGTTAAAATACTTATTTTTAAACTAAAAATATCAGTTTACTTACTGATCTAAATCAGTTTCATAACGTTCGAAAAGCCGATTTTTGACCGTTTTACCGCATAGTTTTGCGTTAAACGTTACTATAACCATCCCAACTCGGAATGACTTGATATTTTAACACAATACATGTTATTTACTGATTAAAATGATGATTATAATCAGATTAGTGCAGTTTTTGTGTAAGTCACATAAATCATGCGATTTCACGTATTTTACAACTCATAAAGAAACAAGTACAACATGCAAAGCTAGTAAACTTTATGACAAAGTTTCATATCATTTAACACTTCAAAATATTCATATTTTAGTGTTTATAATCTGATCAAAACTTATTTTCATCAAATCATGCTCAAATTATCTTTTCATGATTACAAATTAACATCCATGTCCATATATGTGCATCTAATGCACTCACATAACATCATCATCATTACACATGATTTAAATACACCCAAGAACATATTAACTCCACGTTCTAACAAATCACAACATATTTCATCCATAATCATCTAATCATACACACATAAATGCAAGTATTCTTACATTTATGAGTATGTGACAAAAATTACATGCATGCATACATATATACATATACACGACATATATACACACACATGAACTTCCAAAAGTTCACTTTTAACAAGTCCTTTTCAAATCACAAAACCCCTTTTAGAACATTCTTAGATTGCACATGCATCACCTTTCAAACATCATATCCAACAAGATTTAACCAAAAGTCAAAACTCAACTTCTCATACACATATATACATACATATGACCATAAATATACACACACATTCATCCATTTTTATTTCCTTTGAAAACCCATTTTTTTTGTTTCAAGTTTTTTGTTTAAATCCAAGAACAAGAGAAACCTTTCACTATCATTTTCATCACCAAGAATCAAGAACATGTTTAAGAAAAATAGTTTTTATACCTTCAAGATTCAAGTGGGGTTTTGAGTGAAAAGATGATATAAAGCTTGGTTCTTGCTTGAAACTCCTTGGAATCATCTTTAAACCTTAAAATAGACTTGAAATCACCTTGAAATGGATTTGAGTTCTCAAGAACAAAGTTGGAATTTTGAAAATGGATGAGATAGAGGGGTGTTTGACCGAGAGTATGAGAGAGAGAGTGATATGGTGTTGTTTGATTATATTTCTTGGTTTAAACAAGATCTTGGAAGGTTTTAGAAAGCATAATCATCATGTGGGATTTCCTAGGCCAACAAGTGTTAGAGAGAGAAGGTGAAACCTTCTCCTCTAGCCGCCACCTATCCACACACTCACATCCATCATATAATTTTACATATACACACACACATATATATATATATATATATGTTATATTGAGTAAAAACTGGTATTTTACTGGATACCGAGTATTTTATCTAGCGTTTTAATCCCGTTTTAGTGCGTTTTAAATTATTTTTATCATTCTATAAAAATAATCTCACTAAAATATTAATGAAATAATTACTAGTTGTCTTGACTGGCTGCGTTGACATTATTTTGTCAATTACGCGCAATATCGCGCGATACACGCTAAACTCGAAAAATAGAGTTTCTTAGCGTTTTAATTTATTTTTCCTTATGGACATGATTAAAATTACCATTCTAATCATAATAGACTATTTTTTGGATTTTAACATTGATCGGGTGGTCACCGACGTTCGTTTCGCATTTTATTCATTACGCGATAAGCGTTTATTTTATCGTTGCCAACATAATTCTTATCAATGTTTGGATTCACCAACACATTAAATAACACATATAGACATAAATATTAGTTAAATACAACCTTTTTATTTATTCATTACACGTGTTACATTGGTACGGTATGGCCTGAAAAGCTGGGTGTCACAGTCTCCTCCTGTTTAGGAAATTTCATCCCCGAAATTTTACTCTACAGGTTTTGTTTTCGTACTAGGTGGGAAGAGGTGAGGATATTTCTGTTGCATATGGTCCTGTTGTTCCCAATTGAACTCGGGTCCACGTTTAGAATCCTAGCGAACCTTGACCAACTTAATCCTACTCCTCCTGAGTTTCTGAATTTTCCAATCCAGAACCTCTACTGGTTCTTCGATAAATCTCAGTTTATCGTCCACTCGAACCTCTCCAGGGGGTATAATCAGCGTCTCATCAGACAGAAACTTTTTTCAAATTGGAGACATGAAACACGTTATGAACTCCACTCAGCTCTTGCGGCAGCTTTAGCCTATACGCGACTGATCCAACTCGAGATGCGATTTCGAAAGGACCTATATAACGCGGGCTCAGCCTTCCCCCTTTTCCAAACCGTACAATGCCTTTCCAAGGCGATACCTCTAACATAACTCGATCACTGACCTGAAACTCCAATGGTTTCTTACGGTTATCTGCATAGCTCTTCTGTCTATCTACGGCAGCTTTCAACCTTCCCTTAATCTGGACAACCTTGTCCGTGGTTTCCTGGATAAGCTCGGGTATAGTCAAATTCTTTTCACCGACTTCAGCCCAACAAAGTGGCGATCGACACTTCATTCCATACAAGGCTTCAAACGGAGCGGCCTTGATACTAGCGTGGTAACTGTTATTGTAAGAAAACTCAGCCAACGGCAAGTGAGTATCCCAACTTCCACCGAAATCAATCGCACACGCTCTCAACATATCCTCCAATGTCTGAATGGTTCTCTCACTCTGACCATCCGTTTGAGGATGATACGCAGTACTCATGTCCAAACGAGAACCCAATGACTCTTGAAGAGATCACCAAAATATTGAGTCAAACCGTCCGTCTCTATCCGAGATAATTGACACCGGTACTCCATGGCGGGCTACAATCTCGTTAAGGTACAACTGCGATATCTTCTCCGTATTGTTTGTTTCCTTAAGCACTAAGAAATGGGAAGACTTTGTTAATCGATCCACAATTATCCATATCGTATCATGTCCACGTGACGTACGGGGTAACTTGGTGATAAAGTCCATCATAAGATGTTCCCATTTCCACTTAGGAATCTCTGGTTGCTGTAGAAGCCCAGACGGCTTCTGATGTTCAGCCTTAACCTTTGAGCAAGTCAGACATTTACCCACATAGACCGCAATATCTCTCTTCATATTCGGCCACCAGTATAACTCCTTGATACCCTGATACATCTTGGTAGAACCTGGGTGAATGGAATATCTGGATTTATGAGCTTTGTTCATAACCAGTTCACGTAGGTTACCTCTAAGTGGAACCCAAATCCGGTTCATGAAAGTACATCACTTCACCCGCTTTTGGTATCAGTTCGCATTCTAATCCTCTCAAACATTCTTTTCTCAGGTTCTCATCCTTCAAAGCTTCCCGTTGCGCATTACAAATTTATCAGTCAAACTCGTCTGTATGGTCAAGCCCAAAGCACGCACACGTAGAGGCTTCTCCCGCTCTTTCCTGCTTTTCTGGTGTGATAACGAATATCACACTCGTAATCGTTGAGTAACTCTACCCAACGCCGTTGTCGCATGTTGAGCTCCTTCTGATCAAAGATATGCTGGAGGCTCTTATGGTCAGTGTATATCGTACACTTAGTGCCATACAAATAATGTCTCCAGATCTTCAAGGCAAACACAATAGCTCCTAACTCCAAATCATGCGTCGTGTAATTCTTCTCATGCACTTTCAATTGCCTGGATGCATAGGCTATCACTTTATCCCTCTGCAAAAGCATGCATCCAAGGCCCAAACGTGACGCATCACAATATACAACGAAATCATCATTTCCCTTAGGAAGGAAAAGAATAGGTGCACTACACAACTTTTCCTTCAACAGCCGAAACCTCCTATTTTTTCGTCCAATCAAACTTCATTTCCTTCTGGGTCAATAGCGTCAAAGGCTGTGCTAATCTGGAGAAATTCTCTATGAATCTCTGGTAGTATCCAACAAGTCCTAAAAATTGTCGCACTTCCGACGGAGTCTTTGGCGCTTCCCAATTCTTGATCGCCTCAATCTTTGACGGATCCACGTGTATACCTTTCTCATTTATGACATGTCCGAGAAAATGAACTTCTCGAATCCAGAATTCACATTTAGAGAACTTGGCATACAACTTCTCTTCTTTCAGCAGCTCCAAAATCAACTTCAAATGACGCTCATGATCTTCCTTGGTTCGAAGAATAGATAAGTATATCGTCGATGAATACTATCACGAATTTATCCAAATAAGGTTTGCATACCCTGTTCATGAGATCCATGAACACAGCTAGCGCATTAGTTAAGCCAAAAGGCATGACTAGAAACTCGTAATGGCCATATCGTGTTCGAAAAGCAGTCTTCGGAACATCTTCGTCAGCAACCTTCAACTGATGATATCCTGAACGCAGGTCGATCTTCGAATAGTAGCTGGATCCCTGTAGCTGATCAAACAAATCGTCAATTTTCAGTTAAGGATACCGATTTTTGATAGTCAACTTGTTCAGCTCTCTGTAATCAACACACATCCTGAAGGTTCCATCCTTCTTCTTCACAAACAAAATAGGTGCACCCCAAGGCGAAAAGCTTGGTCGAATGAAACCTTTGTCTAGTAGCTCTTGAAGCTGATTCGACAATTCTTTCATCTCTGACGGTGCTAATCTATAAGGAGATTTTGCAATCGGTGCAGCACCAGGTACCAGTTCAATTCTGCACTCGATCTGTCTCGCAGGGGGTAATCCAGGTAAGTCTTCAGGAAAAACTTCTGGATAGTCGTGGACTATAGGAATCTCTTCGATCTTCCTACCTTCAGCCTTCTTATCCACCACGTTAATTAAGAACACAGGATAACCTTTTCTCAAGCATCTTCATAACACTGATGACACTCGACATTCGACTCGATCGGTCTCCGCGAACAACTATCGCTTCACCACCAGCAGGACGAGGTATCCTCACTTTCTTCTCCGAGCAAACAATCTCAGCTTTATTCTTGGATAGCCAACCATCCCCACAACTACATCAAAACTACCCAGCTCCACTGGAAATAAATCGATACTAAAACTATGATCATCTAACTGAATACAACAACCACGAACGACCTCGTTAGTCTCTATCAGTTTACCATTTGCTAGTTCTATCGAGTACTTTTTACTTAGCTTAGTTGTTGGAGAACACAAAAATGGTTCAAAGTTTTTCGAAACAAAACTCAAGTCAGCTCCAGTATTAAAGAGTACGAACGCAGAATGGTTATTGATAAAAAACATACCGGTAACTACAGAAGGATCGTCATGTGCCTTTCCAGCGTTTAGCTCGAACGCTCTGCCCCTGGCATTTTGACCCTTTGCTTTAGGACAATCTCTCTTGAAATGTCCCTGTTCACCGCACTGGAAGCATCCCTCTAGCTTCGTTCCGTCCGAAGTACTTTTAGCATAGCACTCGTGGGTAACATGCCCAGTTCGACCACACCTGGCGCACTTTTTCTGCTCATCCTCATTAGTCTTCCTCTCGGAACAACTCCTGCCATCCCTGGCATTATCCCTTCTAGAACTGCTAGAACTTGCTACATACGCCTTCCCCGAACCGCGTTTCCTATCACGCTTCTCATCGGTTTCCTTCCTCAAGCTCTCAGACTTGTGCTTCTTCGAATCTCCTGACTTAGACTCAGAATGCTCCGATCGTTCAGATCTCACGTCTGCATTGGCCTTGCCCCATGACTTCCCGGTTTCCTCCTTCTTATTAAAGCTACCTTCGCGAGCCGCATCATCCGCTAACGATTTCGCCAATGTAGTAGCTTTTAGATAGGTAGTGGGTTTCGCTGATGTGACCATGCTACGAATTCGTGGCGATAGCCCCAAAATATACCTATCTATCTTAACATACTCAGGAGTAACCATCCGTGGAACTAACCTTGCCAAATTGTTAAAACGAGAAGTGTAAGCTCTGGCATTCAAATCTTCCATGGTTAGGTTCAAGAAGTCGGTCTCGATTTTCTGTATCTCACTACACGGGCAGTATTCCTTTAGGAGTATCTCTTTAAGTTCGTTCCAGGTTAGACCATAGGCAACGTCTTCACCCAAAATTTGAACTTGCGAGTTCCACCAGGATAGTGCTTCATCAAGAAAAGAACAAGAAGCATACCTAACCCGTGATCAGCAGCACAACCACTGATTACCATGATGGATTCCATCTTCTCAATCCCTCTGGTGATATCTAAGGGTCCTTCAGCACCGGTAAATGATCGTGGGTTACAGCCCTGGAATGTTTTATAAGTACATATGCGCACTGTTCATAAGGTTAATGAAAATAAGGAATACGTTCTAATTATATCATAACACATGAACTACTAAAACTTTCCGATCATTATTTTACCTGGAGGGTTTCCAATCTGTGCCCCACCAAAACCATGACCATGAGCACCACGTCCACGTCCCTGGCCATCATTCTGGTTAGCATCACGCTGTTCCATGGCAGTATTAACATGTTGGGCTATGAGTTGTGCCAACTCTTCTAGTGTGGTAGGTAATCTAGAACCCTGTCTTGCTTTTGGCGGCATTTCGTTGTAACATTTGTGCTTGTAATCATTATGAACAGTTCTATTATCAATAAAACAATGTTATTTGATCCCAATGTTTGTTTGGTTGTGTTTTACATTTTTCATGTTTTGACTTTTGTTCAATTTCAAACTCTACATCACTTTCTAGAGAATTATACGCAAACTGGTGCGTAAACGTACTCAGTTTAATTCGACAAATACTCTGGAACATCAACATATACTCAACATACCTTAAATAACCTTTACATAACTTAGAAATAAGTTTTGAAGGCTTTGGTATGGCAAAAACAAGTTAATTCGCTTACAGGGACTAAACTTGACAAACTGTGAAAGTATGCCAATTTGAACTGTAACAAACATTTCCGAACTTGTCCATAAGTTAAACATACCATAAATATCCTTTACATAGCTTAGAAATAGGCTTTGAGGGGTTTGGTATGCTAAAACAAACTTTTGGATCATTCAGGGGCTAAAAGTGTCAAAAAGAGCACAAGTTTGCACTTTCGCGCATAACTTACGTTCTGAATACATCCGGACATCCAAAAATTTATGTAAGCATCCTACTATTATGCCTTAGTGTTTGGCATGAGAAAAATCCATTCATCGCACAATTTGGATCATTTTTCGCGCTTATGCGCATTCCGTCGTAATTAAGCGAACATCGCAACCGTACGGTCAAACGAACCGACATCCGGGATATTTTCAAGCATATTTCATGTTCCCTATGTCTTAACATCATTGCGGAGCTTGAAATTGGGTTTGACGGGTGTTAGAAGTGCCGTTACGCAACGAAACATGTGCAGGGACCATTTCTGCAAATTCTGCAGAAATAAGGGCTAGGCGTCACGCGACGGGTCTAGGCGTCACGCGAGGCCCTTCTGGACCAGATTCAATGTTTAAACAGCTTGTAACAGCCGTTCAACTCTCCAAAGGCCAATGCCACTTGTCAAAACCCTATGGTGGGGGCAAAATAAGCCACCACAACTTTGCGACAAGTGTACGGATTAGATCGTGGCACGATATTCAAGAAACGATCCTAACGGTCTTGCTTTTCCTATAAATACCCCCCCTTTTTTTGCTAAAAACTCACACAATCTGATCTAAAAGCTCTAAGTTGGAACCTTTGTTTCATACCTGAGCCATTTTGATCTAGATTCGCATTCGGGGACCCTTCGTAAGTGTTCTTTCGTTCTTTTATTCGTTTTTCGAGTCCGAAAGTCAAAGTTTTGTTTGACTTTCTGTGTGACCAGCCTATGGTCAACACGAAGTTCATTAGAACTTCATAACGTGAGCGTGATCACGATGGTTATAGTCCGTAGTGACTATACCTACTGATTACCACGTTATCTAGGCTCAGTGACGAGTCGTAGTTTCGGCCAAAATGCGCATTCTTGTGTATTTTGTAACCAAACTACTCGTGAGCATCAAAGCCGTTTGTTTTGATGCCAAACCTGTTTTCTAAACTTAGTTACGCATGTTTTAACATGCTTAGCTCGTAACTTTTAGTTTAGTGCATATATAGGGTCGTAAGGTAAGCGATCTAAACCATCGCTTATACTTTCGAACCCGACCCATTTGGTCGATCATTAGGATCCGACCAAACACATTAGGTGACCATAGCTATAACCTTCCGAGGTTATACCTTGTGGTCATGATGTTAGGCGTTCCAAATGCGTTCTACGCGAACGACGCATTAAGGTAGCATAAGCTACCTAAACGGGTCGTAATGGGTCGCAGCACTTAGGATAGGTTTCATTTTAGTATGTAGGCTTTGTTAAACCATATTTCACGAGTCTCCATACTCGTTTGGTTTACAAACCCGCATGCTATCCGATCCTTCTGATTTTGGTCCGGTATATTAATATAGCTACCTATTAGGTGCCGTTTGATATCCCGTGATCTCTAGCATTGTGTGATTATTACACAAGGAATTCAAAGCAATCTCAGGTGAGTACATTGAACCCCACATTTACTATTTTCCAAACTGTTTTGGGGTGAAACACATGTGCCTACTTGTTACTTTCATGCTTTCCATGTTTTCACATCATATATCTGCTATGTTCGTTAGTACATTATAGTACATGTTTTCATTACATTTTATGCTATGTATGCCCATTGTGAGCGTACTTAGTACATTGCTTTACATTACATTTCATGCTATGTATGCCCATTGTGTGCGTACTTAGTACATTGCTTTACATTACATTTCATGCTATGTATGCCCATTGTGAGCGTACTTAGTACATTGCTTTACATTACATTTCATGCTATGTATGCCCATTGTGTGCGTACTTAGTACATTGCTTTACATTACATTTCATGCTATGTATGCCCATTGTGTGCGTACTTAGTACATTGCTTTACATTACATTTCATGCTATGTATGCCCATTGTGTGCGTACTTAGTACATTGTTTCACATTACATTTCATGCTATTTATGCCCATTGTGTGCATAGTTAGTACAATTGTTTACATCACATGCCTTCATTTTGGTATGACATTTGGTTTGTTTAACATGGAACAATACATTCGTTAACATTGATCACGCCATTCGTTAGTAGGTAGTGGTACCATAGGAATTGACAACTCCCGTTCCTGAAATCCTGGGTTTGTTTGGATTGGAAGGAATGACCGAATTCGATATACATAACTTAGATAAACCTTTAATTTGTTTAGGGGTTTATCGCCACAGTCTCAAGGCTTGGATGTATGCATATTTCACAATACCGCATAAATGTTTATATCAGTAGAGCATGCATTGTTCCACAAAACATAACGTTGATTTAAACCATGTTTTACTTCAACACCTTGTTTTGTGCATTTCACATATGGTTTAGTTGATACATCTCACTTACCATACAAGATATATTTTGGGTACACATCACATGATCTACATTAAACATAAACATTTTGACATTGATATACATACATGGTGGTTTACATTGAACATAGACATTTCGACATGGTTTACACAATAACACTTGACAATTGATTTATGCATGAACAATTTACATGGTGGTTGGTTTGGGTAAATGGTTGGAGTAACGTGGCGTATGTAATATGATACAAACATGGTGGATACGCCGCTGGTACTTCCTATATATAAATGCTTGTATAATATTACATATCGTAGCGTTATCTAAGTCATTTCAGTTTAGACACATTACATTTTACACAAATAACATACTCTTCACAAGACAATATTTTTACAAACAACTTATCTTATTCAACTCATTTTACTTGATTACTCGTTTAACCTTACACTTATCTATACATATCATCCGATATTATCGTTTTTCAAATGGTTTACAAAGCAAGACAAATTACAAGGTTCATGACTGACTGTTATCAAACATTTCTTTAAACTCAAGTCATGAATCCCATTTTCACAAAACCTATGTATCTCACAGGCATTTTTATGCTGACGTACCTACTTTCACATGTGTTTTCAGGAGCTATTCCATAGGATGATGATCACGACACTAGGGCGGACCTGTGCCTTAGAGAATAAAAATGAAGATAGACTAGTTTAATTATGTTCTGAACTCTTTGTTTTCTTGTTTAAGACAATGTATCACGCTTGTTTAATAAATAAAATGTAACTTTGATTTCCATGGTTATGAAACAATTAATTCTGTCCTCAACACTCCCCGGCGTTTCCGCCGCGGTTGCATGTTATACGCGGCCGGGGTGTGACAGAAGAGTTGGTATTAGAGCCAATGGTTATAGGGAATTAGTTTATTAGTAATGCTTTGACCTAGACTATAACTTTCTAGCACCCTAACACAAGTTATCTTGTGTTTAGATTTTAAAACATGCACTTCACCTATCCTTAGGTGATAACCACAACGGGAATTTCGATTCCGAATCCGCTTTGAAAATAAATCATCTATTCTAGGATGATTGATTACTAGGTTTTGAACCCTCTGTTATATGGTTTTGAACCCCTTTGAATTTTCAAAATCTCGTCAAGGTTTTCGGGTTTTAATAGTGTGAACACGTGCGAACTGGAAGAGTGAATGCCTGTACCCTGAGTTTTCTGTCTAAGGCTAGAGTGTTCGTACAAATCCACATAATCGGACCAGTCACTCTTACCTGGGAACTCTTGGGGTGAGTGTTCACTTATAGGCGAACATGCCTTCGCGATACATTATTTTTGACCCATTTACTCTGACTAGACATTTCGTGTTGCTTGTTTGCTTTGCGATGCAGAACCACCATCTTTGCTTTTGTTGATTCTGTTTCATCTCATTCTCTTCATCCAATCATCTCACTCGTTTCCTTTCATGTTTTTCCTCTTTTAGAATGCCTCCTCGACGCGAACACCAGATAGCAACTGCCGAGCTGGCAGAAATTATTGCGCAACAGATGGCTGCTCAATTCCCAAATCTCTTTGCTCAATGGAACCAAGCCAACAACAACAACAATGGTACATGCAATTTCAAGAACTTTAACTCGGCTAAACCACTCAAGTTTAGTGGGTCTGAGGGAGCAACTGGGCTTCTTCAATGGTTTGAGAGCATCGAGAATACTTTTCGCCACGTGCAGTGTCCGGATAATTGCAAGGTCGAGTTTTCTTCAAGCGTGTTTCAGAAGAGGGCTCTTACATGGTGGAATGGGGTAATGAGAGACCGTGGTGCAGAAGTTGCTCTAGCACAGACGTGGGCTGAACTAAGAGCTCTTATGATGAGGGAGTTTTGTCCTAGTCATGAGCAACGAGCGTTGGAGAAAGAGTTTGATGATTTGAAGCAAGATAGTGGCGAGCACAGGGCCTATACTGATAGGTTTGAGGAGTTGAGTCTACTTTGCCCGACTATGGTCGCCCCACTCGACAAGGCTATCGAAAGGTACATCGACGGCCTGCCTGACTCGGTACAAGACATTATCACTGGTAGCAACCCTACCACACTCCGTCAGGCAATCGAGTTATCAGCGACATTGACTGAGTCGCAGATTCGGAAGAATAAATTACACAGGAAGGATGACAAGGGCAAGAAACAGTCGTCTGACAAGGAAGATAGCAAGAAAGGTCAAAACAAGAATGGAAAGGATTCTGGTTTATCAAAAAGGGCGAAGAAGCGTAAGGCTTCCCAAAATTTTGCTGTCACTGCCCAAGCTAACCAGGCAGCTCCCAACCATGTCGCACAGCCTCCAGCAAAGAAGCCCTATTCAGGAAGTGCACCTTTGTGCAATCGATGCAACAGTCACCATCAGCCGCAACATCAGTGCCGTTTCTGTACTAACTGTGGGAAGTCAGGTCATCTTGCCGATGTTTGTCGGTTTGCTCAAAATCGCGCAGTTCAAAACCCTGCTCAATAAGTTGCTCAGCCTCCTGCTCAGAAACAGGGTCAAGCTGCACGACCACAATACCCACCAGGTGCTTGTTATAACTGTGGGGATCTGACCCATTACAGAAACCGGTGCCCAAGACTAGCCAACCAGAACTAGAATGCAAACCAGAATCAGGCTCAGGCTCGAGGGCGAGTCTTCAACATGAATGCTCAAGAGGCACAAGCAGACAATGAAGTGGTGAACGGTACGTTCTTTATTAATAATCAGCCTGCATCTGTTCTTTTTGATTCGGGTGCCGACAAGAGTTTTGTGTCATTGTCTTTTGAGCCAATGCTTCGAGTTTCTAGAACGAACCTAGGTAAACCTTTGACAGTAGAGGTTGCCAGTGGTGAACCCATTGTTCTTAATTCTGTTCTACGCAACTGCCAGTTGAACCTTAACGACCATATTTTTCCTATTGACCTCACGCCTATGCAACTTGGAAGCTTCGACGTTATAGTGGGTATGGATTGGTTATCTAAGCATCACGCAGAGATAGTTTGTTCTGAGAAGATTGTTCGTGTGCCGCTGTCGACAGGCGAGATCCTACAGGTTCGTGGTGAGAAGCCTGCCGGCGGTCTCAAACTCATGTCTTGTTTTAAAGCTCGGAAGTATCTGCGAAAGAACTATGTGGCATTTTTGGCACATGTGGTAGCAGATAAGGGCAAAGGTAAGTCTATTCAAGATATTCCTGTCGTTCGGGATTATTCAGAGGTTTTCCCGGAAGAGTTACCTGGTCTACCCCCAGCACACCAAGTCGAGTTCCGTATTGATCTCGTACCTGGTGCAAATCCCATTGCCAGAGCTCCATATCGTCTTGCACCGTCCGAGATGAAAGAGTTGTCTAAACAGCTGCAGGAACTTTCTGACAAAGGTTTCATCCGTCCTAGCTTTTCACCTTGGGGTGCTCCCGTTCTTTTTGTCAAGAAGAAGGATGGATCTTTTAGGATGTGTATCGATTATCATGAGCTTAACAAGCTTACCATCAAGAATCGATATCCCCTACCTCGCATTAATGATCTCTTTGATCAATTGCAAGTCGCTTCTTACTTTTCAAAGATTGATCTGCGATCTGGATATCATCAACTCCGTGTGCATGAAGAAGATATTCCCAAGACAGCGTTCCGCACTCGTTACGGACATTATGAGTTCACAGTCATGCCTTTCGGTTTGACTAATGCTCCTGCTGTTTTCATGGACTTGATGAATAGGGTCTGCAAGCCTTATTTGGATAAGTTCATCATCGTTTTCATCGATGACATTTTGATATATTCCAAGACGCGAGCTGATCATGAGCAACACCTTCGTCTTACTTTGGAACTCCTAAAGAAAGAGCAACTTTTCGCCAAATTCTCCAAGTGTGAATTCTGGCTTAAAGAAGTTCAATTCTTAGGACATATTGTCAACGAACAAGGTATTCATGTAGATCCCTCTAAGGTTAGTGCGATTAAGGATTGGGATACGCCTACTACTCCTACTGAAGTTCGTTCTTTTCTTTGTCTAGCGGGTTATTACCGCCGCTTCATTGAGAACTTCTCGAAGATTGCAGTTCCTCTAACTGCTCTAACTCAGAAGAACAAGCCATTTGATTGGGGAGTCAAACAAGAGGAAGCGTTTCTGACTTTGAAACAAAAGCTTTGTGACGCCCTGTCCTAACATTGCCTGAGGGCAATGATGATTTCGTCGTTTATTGCGACGCCTCTAAATTAGGTCTTGGCTGCATCCTGATGCAAAGAAACAAAGTCATAGCATATGCATCAAGGCAGTTGAAGATACATGAGAAGAACTACACCACTCATGATCTTGAGTTGGGTGCAGTTGTCTTCGCTCTTAAGATCTAGAGACACTATTTGTATGGTACAAAATGTGTGGTTTTCACGGACCACAAAAGTCTTCAGCATATCTTCAATCAGAAAGAGCTCAACATGAGGCAACGGCGTTGGGTTGAACTTCTAAATGACTATGACTGCGAAATTCGCTACCATCCTGGTAAGGCGAATGTCGTAGCCGATGCTTTGAGTCGCAAGGAACGTACTAAGCTCCATTGTGTTCGTGTCCAATCTGTTATTCAAGCGCAAACTGATATCCAAGCACGTATTTCACAGGCTCAGCAAGCTTGTGTTTCACAAGGTTTAATGGATAAGGAATTTCCTTATCACATAACTCCTGCTCTAGAACTGAAGGACAATGGATCATATTACTTCATGGACCGCTTGTGGGTCCCAAGCCAAGATAATCTTCGTATCTTGCTTATGGATGAAGCCCATAAGTCCCGTTATTCTATACATCCTGGCTCAGATAAGATGTATAAGGATCTTCGTATTCAGTATTGGTGGCCTGGTATGAAGAAAGACATTGCCTTATATGTATCAAAATGCCTTACTTGTCTTAAGGTTAAGGCTGAACATCAGCGTCCTTCCGGTTTATTAGAGCAACCAGAGATCCCAGTTTGGAAATGGGAAAACATTACTATGGATCTCATTACTAAACTCCCACGCACAAAGAAAGGTCACGATGCCATCTGGGTAGTTGTTGATCGTCTTACTAAATCAGCGCATTTCTTGCCAATCCGTGAGGATTTTTCGGCTGACAAACTTGCTCAAATCTACGTGGATGAAATTGTAGCTCGACATGGTGTTCCTTTGAACATCATTTCTGACAGAGATGCTCGTTTCACTTCTCATTTTTGGAGAACCATGCAATCTGCTATGGGGTCCCAACTTAATCTGAGCACAGCTTATCATCCGCAAACGGATGGTCAATCTGAAAGAACAATCCAGACACTGGAGGATATGCTTAGAGCTTGTGTGATCAATTTTGGTGGTAGTTGGGATTCACATCTTCCGTTGATTGAATCATCCTACAATAACAGTTATCACTCCAGCATCAACATGGCTCCTTTCGAGGCTCTCTATGGTCGAAAATGTCGTTCAACAGTCTGCTGGAATGAGATCGGCGAGGCTCAACTTACTGGACCTGCCCTCATTTTAGAGACAACAGATAAGGTTAAGAAAGTTCGTGATAACCTTCAGACAGCTGGAAGCCGTCAGAAGAGTTACGCGGACCTAAAACGCAAGCCCTTGGATTTTCAAGTCGGTGATCGTGTATTACTTAAGGTCTCACCTTGGAAAGGTGTGATCAGATTCGGAAAGAAAGGAAAACTTGCACCTAGATACGTTGGACCATTCAAGATCGTCGAAAGAATCGGTAAGGTAGCCTACAGACTTGAGTTACCTCCTGAACTTGGAAATGTTCATCCAACTTTTCACGTGTCCAATCTCAAGAGGTGTTTAGCTGATGAGAACCTCCACATATCGCTTGACGAGATTCGTGTTGATAAAACACTGAAATTTGTTGAGAAACCGGTGGAAATCATGGAACGTGAAGTCAAGTGGCTTAAACGCAAGCGCATTCCTTTGGTCAAGGTTCGCTGGGAATCTAAACGTGGACCCGAGTTTACTTGGGAACGTGAAGATCAAATGAAGGCGAAATATCCGCATCTGTTTCCACGAGTTTCCTCTAAATAAATTTCGGGACGAAATTTCCACAAGTAAGGGAGACTGCAACATTTGTGCTTGTAATCATTATGAACAGTTCTATTATAAATAAAACAATGTTATTTGATCCCAATGTTTGTTTGGTTGTGTTTTACATTTTTCATGTTTTGACTTTTGTTCAATTTCAAACTCTACATCACTTTCTAGAGAATTATACGCAAACTGGTGCGTAAACGTACTCAGTTTAATGCGACAAATACTCCGGAACATCAACATATACTCAACATACCTTAAATAACCTTTACATAACTTAGAAATAAGTTTTGAAGGCTTTGGTATGGCAAAAACAAGTTAATTCGCTTATAGGGACTAAACTTGACAAACTGCGAAAGTATGCCAATTTGAACTGTAACAAACATTCCGGAACTTGTCCATAAGTTAAACATACCATAAATATCCTTTACATAGCTTAGAAATAGGCTTTGAGGGGTTTGGTATGCTAAAACAAACTTTTGGATCATTCAGGGGCTAAAAGTGTCAAAAAGTGCACAAGTTTGCACTTTCGCGCATAACTTACGTTCTGAATACATCCGGACATCCAAAATTTATGTAAGCATCCTAATATTATGCCTTAGTGTTTGGCATGAGAAAAATCCATTCGTCGGCGCAATTTGGATCATTTTTCGCGCTTATGCGCATTCCGTCGTAATTAAGCGAACATCGCAACCGTACGGCCAAACGAACCAACATCCGGGATATTTTCAAGCATATTTCATGTTCCCTATGTCTTAGCATCATTGCGGAGCTTGAAATTGGGTTTGACGGGTGTTAGAAGGGCCGTTACACAACGAAACATGTGCAGGGACCATTTCTGCAAATTCTACAGAAATAAGGGCTAGGCGTCACGCGACGGGTCTAGGCGTCACGCGAGGCCCTTCTGGACCAGATTCAATGTTTAAACAGCTTGTAACAGCCCTTCAACTCTCCAAAGGCCAATGCCACTTGTCAAAACCCTATGGTGGGGGCAAAATAAGCCACCACAACTTTGCGACAAGTGTACGGATTAGATCGTGGCACGATATTCAAGAAACGATCCTAACGGTCTTGCTTTTCCTATAAATACCCCCCTTTTTTGCTAAAAACTCACACAATCTGATCTAAAAGCTCTAAGTTGGAACCTTTGTTTCATACCTGAGCCATTTTAATCTAGATTAGCATTCGGGGACCCTTCGTAAGTGTTCTTTCGTTCTTTTATTCGCTTTTCGAGTCCGAAAGTCAAAGTTTTGTTTGACTTTCTGTGTGACCAGCCTATGGTCAACACGAGGTTCATTAGAACTTCATAACGTGAGCGTGATCACGATGGTTATAGTCGGTAGTGACTATACCTACTGATTACCACGTTATCTAGGCTCAGTGACGAGTCGTAGTTTCGGCCAAAATGCGCATTCTTGCGTATTTTGTAACCAAACTACTCGTGAGCATCAAAGCCGTTTGTTTTGATGCCAAACCTGTTTTCTAAACTTAGTTAAGCATGTCCTAACATGCTTAGCTCGTAACTTTTAGTTTAGTGCATATATAGGGTCGTAAGGTAAGCGATCTAAACCATCGCTTATACTTTCGAACCCGACCCATTTGGTCGATCATTAGGATCCGACCAAACACATTAGGTGACCATAGCTATAACCTTCCGAGGTTATACCTTGTGGTCACGATGTTAGGCGTTCCAAACGCGTTCTACGCGAACGACGCATTAAGGTAGCATAAGCTACCTAAACGGGTCGTAATGGGTCGCAAGCACTTAGGATAGGTTTCATTTTAGTATGTAGGCTTTGTTAAACCATATTTCACGAGTCTCCATACTCGTTTGGTTTACGAACCCGCATGCTATCCGATCCTTCCGATTTTGGTCCGGTATATTAATATAGCTACCTATTAGGTGCCGTTTGATATCCCGTGATCTCTAGCATTGTGTGATTATTACACAAGGAATTCAAAGCAATCTCAGGTGAGTACATTGAACCCCACATTTACTGTTTTCCAAACTGTTTTGGGGTGAAACACATGTGCCTACTTGTTACTTTCATGCTTTCCATGTTTTCACATCATATACCTGCTATGTTCGTTAGTACATTATAGTACATGTTTTCATTACATTTTATGCTATGTATGCCCATTGTGAGCGTACTTAGTACATTGCTTTACATTACATTTCATGCTATGTATGCCCATTGTGTGCGTACTTAGTACATTGCTTTACATTACATTTCATGCTATGTATGCCCATTGTGAGCGTACTTAGTACATTGCTTTACATTACATTTCATGCTATGTATGCCCATTGTGTGCGTACTTAGTACATTGCTTTACATTACATTTCATGCTATGTATGCCCATTGTGTGCGTACTTAGTACATTGTTTCACATTACATTTCATGCTATTTATGCCCATTGTGTGCATACTTAGTACAATTGTTTACATCACATGCCTTCATTTTGGTATGACATTTGGTTTGTTTAACATGGAACAATACATTCGTTAACATTGATCACGCCATTCGTTAGTAGGTAGTGGTACCATAGGAATTGACAACTCCCGTTCCTGAAATCCTGGGTTTGTTTCGATTGGAAGGAATGACCGAATTCGATATACGTAACTTAGATAAACCTTTAATTTGTTTAGGGGTTTATCGCCACAGTCTCAAGGCTTGGATGTATGCATATTTCACAATACCGCATAAATGTTTATATCAGTAGAGCATGCATTGTTCCACAAAACATAACGTTGATTTAAACCATGTTTTACTTCAACACCTTGTTTTGTGCATTTCACATATGGTTTAGTTGATACATCTCACTTACCATACAAGATATATTTTGGGTACACATCACATGATCTACATTAAACATAAACATTTTGACATTGATATACATACATGGTAGTTTACATTGAACATAGACATTTCGACATGGTTTACACAATAACACTTGACAATTGATTTATGCATGAACAATTTACATGGTGGTTGGTTTGGATAAATGGTTGGAGTAACGTGGCGTATGTAATATGATACAAACATGGTGGATACGCCGCTGGTACTTCCTATATATAAATGCTTGTATAATATTACATATCGTAGCGTTATCTAAGTCATTTCAGTTTAGACACATTACATTCTACACAAATAACATACTCTTCACAAGACATTATTTTTACAAACAACTTATCTTATTCAACTCATTTTACTTGGTTACTCGTTTAACCTTACACTTATCTATACATATCATCCGATATTATCGTTTTTCAAATGGTTTACAAAGCAAGACAAATTACAAGGTTCATGACTGACTGTTATCAAACATTTCTTTAAACTCAAGTCATGAATCCCATTTTCACAAAACCTATGTATCTCACAGGCATTTTTATGCTGACGTACCTACTTTCACATGTGTTTTCAGGAGCTATTCCATAGGATGATGATCACGACACTAGGGCGGACCTGTGCCTTAGAGAATAAAAATGAAGATAGACTAGTTTAATTATGTTCTGAACTCTTTGTTTTCCTGTTTAAGACAATGTATCACGCTTGTTTAATAAAAAAAATGTAACTTTGATTTCCATGGTTATGAAACAATTAATTCTGTCCTCAACACTCCCCGGCGTTTCCGCCGCGGTTGCACGTTATACGCGGCCGGGGTGTGACATTCGTCGTTTCTATTATTACAACAATAATAATCAAAATAAGACGATATCCAAAAATAATTCAATCATTAAATGCTAGTGGACCAAACATTGCGCATGCATAATATCCACATATTAATGAGAACAATTTTTAAACCAAAAGTAATTCAACTGATATTCATTATAGAAATTAATAAAGTTGTTTTTAGTACACACTAACCACCTTTGGCATGTCTACGTCAACACCCAAAACAACTTCAAACAAAAATACCTACATAATATCCCAAAAATCTGGCACGCAGGCCCCAAACAGAGTGTATCAAAAGTAACAGACATAACAACCAATTAAAACAAACAACAACAAGCATCTAACGCTTCAAACCTAGGAAATCTAACATCTTCCTGACAAGCTCCTCCAGATCCACTATCCTCCAGTGCATCTGGCCCACCGCACTGTTATCTAAATCCTTCAACTCATCGTACCAATCCATCTGTCCCTCAAGATCCTTCATCTTACCCCTAGCCGAGTCCAGATCTCCGCGCAGAGTGGCAAACAGTCAATCGCAGTGGCAACATCGGTCTATCCAAACCCCTTTCTGCTTCTTGGAAGCAGACGCCGTCTCAGCGTGTGACCTCGATGCGATCTCTCCAATAGGCCTAGTCCTCTTCCTACATCGATAATAAACCAAAAGAGGCGTAGTAGGAGCGCGTGACTTAATAACCGGTAAAGATGAATCAGAAGAAACAGGTGGAGGGATCTTAGCGATAGGCTCGAGCACAACAGCAAGTGGGACGACTGATGGCTCTAACGAGCGAGTCGTGAAAATAGTGGCGTCCATCACAGGTGCGATACTAAGAGATCCTCCAATCACAGGGTGATGTGTGTAAAATTCAACATATAAATTACATCAAATGAGGCATAAAACTAACCCTTATTTAGTACTAATGTTGGAAAAAGTGTGCTTTTGTCTTTCTTTTGTATTTTCAGGTTTAAAAGAGCTTAAATGAACAAAAGAAGCAAAAATGCAGCCAATCCAACAATAATACAAGGAAAGGAATAAACGTGGCATGCCCAACCGCTCGACAGCGTCTTCCCAAGCAAAAACAAGAGAATAGAAGGCTGAACACGCCCCGTGCTCAATGAGCACGGGGTGTCTGCAGAAAAGACAAAGTTGTAGAAGCTTCTATCACCCAACACGGGGGCGTGCCCAGCGGACACGGGGCCGTGGTCAACGCTAAGATTCGTAGAATCCATGCAAATCTTGATAGTACATATACGCTTTTGCACACGGGGCCGTGCCCAGCGGACATGAGGGAGTGGTCAACAAATGCAGACAAACTACATTTAATCAAGAAAGAGAAGAGGGATGGACACGGGGCCGTGCCCAATGGACACGGGGCCGTGTCCGCGCTTCTGTGCAGGCTATAAATAGGGGTGCTTGGCTCACTTGCAACTCATCCTTTGGCAAACCACCTCTCTCACACTTCACCCACCCACCACCACCATCACAACCCACATCCACCACCATCATCCATCATCCATCATACATCATAGAGTGTGTGTAGTAGTCTCGGGGTCCAAGATTGATAGTAAGAGTTCTTGACAATCAAAGGCCATGTTTGCCTAAGTCTCTTACATCACTTGGTGAAGACAAGCATTTAGTGTAATACTTTTTATTTTTAATCTTTTCGCACTTTTTATTTGGTTATGTATTAACAACTTTAATAACTAGTTTCTTATGTTGAAGGTGAATCTTCCTTATCATTTGTCCGTGGTGTCTTGGCGTTATTTTACTGTCTATATAAAATAAAAGATTTACACCATTCATATCTCCACGGTCTATATGGAGATATGTTGGCTACCTGGTCGGGGGTTAAGGGAATGGTTTGGTAAGAGTCTTGCCTTGTTCAGTGTATAGATCCTACAAGGACCTAGTCAAGCTTAGTAGGACCTCCTTCAATACCCACTGGTATTGGATGGCGGGGGTTTGAATTTCTTGATCCCCTCATATGTAAACTACTATTAAAACATTAACCCGGCTACTTAGGATTGTATCCCTGCTGACTCAAACTACTTAGCCGAGGGTAATGTCACCTTCAAAAGAGGGGCCTACCACATTACGCATTAATAACTTAATTAATTATCTTTCAATAATCCAACCCTTTAGGATTGTATCCTTGCTGACTCAAACTACTGGGTTGAGGGTAACATCACCTTCAAAAGAGGGGCCTACTACTATAACTAAGATAATCTCTTAAAAAATGCAAAAGTGCGGAAATAATCAAAGGTTACACTAAAGGCGAGTCGGATCCAAGTGATTCATCTTGTTTATCTGTTTTTACTTTTATTTTTATTTTCAGCATTTTAGTTTTTATTTTCATGTTTAAACCTTTTTCTAAAATTTTGATTTGATTAGACATTGAGGATAAACCGGTACTAGAAACTCTTGTATCCTTGGACGACCTCGGTATCTTACCAATGCTATACTACGCTCACGATGGGTGCACTTGCCCATATGTGTGTTTAGTGTTAGTAAAATATCGTGTTTTATAAATTTAAAACTTGACTAACGTGTAAAAATGGCTAAAAATATACTTAAAATTATATACACACCGACACACATCAAGTTTTTGGTGCCGTTTCCGGGGACACAAGGATTTTAAGAAAGTTAGGAATCAATGGCCTAATTTTTTTTATTTTTCTGTTTTTTAGGACTTTTCTTAAATTTTCAGCTTCTGTAGAGCTCAGCATGGGCCGTGCCTGGTCGGACACGGGCCGGGCCCAACATTGTTACTAGCAGTTTTAATTTTCCGAGTTATAGAGAGTTGAGCACGGAGCCGTGTCGGTGCAACACGGGGCCGTGTCGAGCTCCTTAGTAACAGGGATCCAGAAAACAATCACTGTATCTCCGACGACAGGCCGTGTTCATCTGAGCACGGGGCCGTGGTGAAACTTCTGACCAACGTTCTTTTTTGTTTTTATTGTAGGACTTGGAACCCAGGCGCCACATCTGAACTTTCTACGCAGTGTATGAGCTCCAGTTCTAGTAGAGACATAAAAGAACCTTTAGACAAACCCAAACGCATTCTAAGAAAAAGACTTAAAGCTAAAAACGAAGAGAAAGTTTCGGGGGATCCACTTCCAATGGCAGATCAACGTACCCTCATGGATTACCTACGGCCCACCGTAGGCAATCTTGGTGCCACTATCAATGCACCGAATGTAGAGGCCAACAACTTTGAACTTCGGGAGCATTTGATACAAATGCTCCAAAACTCTGCAACCTTCCACGGGCTTACGGACGAAGATCCCCATCTACATATTACTAACTTCATGGAAATATGTTGTGACACCTGTGTCACTTCAACCACTAAAAAAATACCAAACCAATGAAATATTGTATTTCATACTTGAAATTTGTATAAATATGTGTATCGTTTGCACATATCAATTGTTGTTCGATTTTAAGCTTTAAATCGCTTTCTGGAAGGTTATACGCGCACTGATGCGTAAATATAACCAGTTTAATGCAACGAACACTCCAGAATAGTGAAATAGGCTTAACATACCTTAAATAACCTCCACATAACTTATAAATAAGTTTTGGATGGTTTGGTGTGTTGAAATCAAGTTTGTTCAATCGCAGGGACTAATTGTGTCAAACTGCAAAACTATACCGATTTGTATAGTAATGAATCTTCCGGAACTTGATCATAAGTTAAACATACCCTAAATATCCTTTACATAGCTTAGAAATAGGCTTTGAGGGGTTCAGTATGTTAAAATAAACTTTATTGATCAATAGGGACTAAAAGTGTCAAAAAGTGCACAAGTTTGCATTTTCGCGCATATCTTACGTTCCGAGTATATCCGGACATCCAAAAAATTATGTAATCATTAAATTATTTTATTTTAATGATTGGCATGATAAAATTCCATTCGTCGCTCAATTTGGATCGTTTTTGCGTTCGTTACGACTTCTGTCGTAATTAACCGAACAACGCAATCGTACGACTAAATGAACCGACATCCGAGATATTTTTGAGTATGTTTTGAGTTCCCTATAGTTTAACATCATTTTAGAGCCTGGAAATGAGGTTAACGGGGCTTAAACGTGTCAAAAATGAGCCGAAATCCAAGATTCTGAAGTGCAGGGACCTGTTTTGACATTCTGCCAAACTTCCTTACACGGGCCGCGTAAGGATGCATGTGAATGTTACGCGGGCCGTGTGGCCATGTCAGACAGAAACATTGAATCTGGTCATTTAGCTCGATTTTGATGGTTTTGATCTATGGTTTTCTATGCTATGGGCTGGTTTGTGTGGAGAACAAGTCCCTAATCATTCTCTAACACTTGTATGGCCAAGATCATTCCCTCCTTGCCAAGAAATGATCCTAACGGTTTGCGAAAAACTAGATAAGGCCAAGCTCCCATTCCATTTTCCTCACATTTGATCTGAGATTTCTCTAAGTGGTTGTGATATTTCACTACCTACCTGAGAAAACTTGGAGTCAAATCTATTTGGACCCTTTGTAAGTCCTCTTTCGTTCTTTTATCGCTTTCCTAGCGTGAAAGTCAAACAGTGTTTGACTTTCTGCTTTGACCACGAGTTGGGCAACACGAAGTTCGTTTGAACTTCGCAACGTGATCGTAATCACGATGGTTATAGTCCTTAGTGACTATACCTACTGATTACCACGTTGACTAGGCGTAGTGATGAGTCGTAGTTTTGGTCAAAATGCGCATTTAAGCGTATTTTGCAACCAAACTACTCTTGGTATCAAAACACTTTGTTTTGATATCAAAACTTGTTTTGTAACTTAGGTAAGAATGTTTTAACATGCTTAGCTCGTCACTTTTAGAGTAGTGCTTATGTAGAGTCGTACGTCAAGCGGTCTAATCAACCGCTTAGACTTTCGAACTAGACCCGTTTGGTTGATCATTAGGATCCGAACAAACATGTTTAGTGACCATAGTTGTATTGGGAATAACCTTCCGAGGTTATACCTTATGGCCACTTCATTTAAGTAGTTGTATGATAGGTAGTTTATATGCCTTAGGTAAATTACCAAAATGCCTTTTTCATACATAATTGGATTTTAAGCATATGTAACCCAAATATTTGTCACATAAGTAATTATGCAACAAAATTAAACATGTTTAGGCATATAATACTTGTCATAGGACTAGCTAGGCGGTTCGAACACGTTTTACGCGAATGACGCGTTAAAGTAGCTTGAGCTACCTAAACAGGTCGTAATGGGTCGTAAGCACTTAGGTTAGGTTTCCTTTTAGTATGTAGGCCTTGTTAAACTATATCATATGAGTTCCCACACTCATTTGGTTTACGAGACCTCATCCTATCCGATCTTCCGATTTAGGTCCGGTTTATTTATGTAGTTATCAATATTAGCTGCCGTTTGATTCCGTGCTCCCTCGAGCTTTCTTGGTAGTTGTTCAAGACTCCTAAGCACCCTCAAGTGAGTACATAGTCCCCTCTTTTACTGTTTTCAAACATTTTGGGGTGAACCATGTGCACCTATCTGTTATTTTCATGATTTCAAAGTATAATTGATTATACATGATAGTACTTATCTTTTGACAAACTGAATGATTATTTATGGCCTAAATACTGATTTTTCAAAGATTATAAAATTAATTGTTGGAATAGTACTTATTTTTGTTTACCAGACCGGTTGGTAGTATGATATAGCGCTATAGGATTTGACACCCCATTCCTGTTGTCATGGAATGTCTGTAACCAATTTGTTTCTCCATCCAAATAGGAATTGCCTTTGTGGTATTTCTATAGTCTCAAAGGTGTATTTTGATGCACTAGGTCTAAATGAATTCTTAAATCACATTATTTTTGTATATTAAGTTATACTCCCAAAAGTATAGAGTTTGATATGCTCTCATATGTGATACTGTACAAAACCAACATGTATTTTGTTATTCATTAAAGCATAGTTTGATATGTTATTTTCAAAAAAACCAAAGCATAGTTTAATATGTTATTTTTATTACCAAAGCATAGTTTAAATATGTTATTTATAAATCCAAAGTATACTTTTGATATACTACTGAAAATTTTTATTTTTAACAACTAAAGTATATTTAATGTACTATTTGTTTAACAATTGGGTTTTAGTTAGTGTTTAGATAACGGGACGGATGTAATGTGATGAATACATGGTAGATACGCCGCTGGTACTTCTTATATATAAGTGTTTTCATCACAATACATACCGTGGCGTTATTTAGTACACTTGGGTTAACGATTTTGATCTAAAATATATTTTAATATATTACTTATTCGACTTTCTTAAAACCAAAGTATATTTTGTATATGCTACAAACCTTTTATCAAAACAAATGCATTTTTGGAAACAAAACTTTTTACAAGGATCATGACTACTTTTATTAAAACATTTTCCTTAAACTTATAAGTCATGAATCCTAAATCAATAAAACCTATGTATCTTACATTCATTTTTATGCTGACGTACCTATTTTTACACATGTTTCAGGTGCAGTTATGTGATGATTGTTGATACATGCTATACATAGGATGGACTCGTGCCTTAGCGACTTTAAAACTTGAAAGATAATAGTTATACTTATTTGATTGTATTAAAACAATAAGTTCATTTATTCAATAAAATGAAATTATTTATTCCATGGTTGTGAAACAATGATTCTGTTACAACACTCCTCGACGTTTCCGCCACCTTTTGTTGTTTTACGTGGTCGGGGTGTGACAGAAAAGTTGGTATCAGAGCCAATGGTTATAGGGAATTAGGTTATTAGTAATGCTTTGACCTAGACTATAACCTTCCTAGGACCCTAACACAAGTTATCTTGTGTTTAGTTTTAAAGCAATACTGTCACTTATTCTTAGGTGACAACCACAATAAGAACACAAATTTTGTTTCCGCTTTGAAAACCAATCATCTGTTCTAGGATGATTTATTATAAGGTTTTGAACCCTTTATGTTTTCAAAACCCCGTCAAAGTTTGGTCTAAATATGTGAACACATGCAAACTGGAAGGGTGGGGTGCCTGTACCCTGAGCTTTCTGTCTAAGGCTAGAGTGTTCGTACAAATCCGCAGTATCGGACCAGTCACTCTTACCTAGGAACTCTTGGGATGAGTGTCCACTTATAGGCGAGCATGTCTTCGCGATACATTATTTTTGACCCACTTACTTTGACTAATCACCGTGTGTCGTTTGTTGCTTTGTAGTAACAAACAAATGACCACCATCTTTGCTTTCATCAATTTTGTCTCATCTCATTCTTTTTGTCTAATCCTCTCACTTGTTTTCCTTCATGTTTCCCCTTTTAGAATGCCTCCTCGACGCGAAAATCCGCTCTCAAATGCCGAAATGGCACATATTATGGCACATCATATGGCTGCTGTACTCCCATATATCGTTGCTCAAGTGAATCAAGCCAAGAATAACCAGAATGCTCCATGTAATTTCAAAAGCTTCAATTCAGCAAACCCACTCTATTTTAGTGGTTCTGAAGGAGCAACTGGGCTCCTACAGTGGTTTGAGAGCATTGAGAGTACATTTCGTCACGTTCTGTGTCATGAAAATCGGAAAGTCGAGTTTGCATCTAGCGTGTTTCAGAAGAGGGCTCTCACATGGTGGAACGGAATTATTGTCACACCCCCAAAAATCCACCCGCGGTGTACTACCGCTTGGAGGCGTGACTGACCAGGATCCAGCCACCAATCATACTGAACAAGCATATAAACAGTTATAAAAGTTTAACCAATACGATTGGTGTTTCAAACAAACAAAGTTTAAGTTGCAAGCGGAAGCATAAGTCTCAAAAGTAAAACATAAGTTCAAATGGTTTCAAGTTTAACATAGTACGCAACAATCCGTGTCCCACAACGACTCTCCTCCATGCAAGCTCCAGCTGAGTACCTATGGTCCTGCAAAGCATGTAGTAACGAGTCAACAACTAGTTGAGTGAGTTCACAGTTGGGTGTTCGTTTTAGTTGTTTCGAAAACAGTTTCCTTTAACTGGCATCCTGCCGTGGGGGTTACCCCATAGTTTAAAAAACGTGACTTAATCATTCCCAGTTACTCTGGCATTCCAGCCGTGGGGGCTACCCCATGTTAGTTATCAGGCATTTCGGCCGTGGGGGCTACCCCATGTATCCACTAGACCCGTTACCATATCGACTGCTGACTGTAGTCATGTTTATGTGCCCTGAAAACTGTCAATGTCTATCATCATTGACGTGCCCCAGATCCATTAGTTCACGCCCGCCCTCTGCGGCACGGTGTGAGGTTTGTCAGACCTAAATAGCGCTATCTAACTAATGACCCGCTCGCCATTGGCCCGGCGATTAAGTCGATACAAAAAGGAGGGACTTCGTGATAGAGTTTTGGTCTAGTACGAGTTATCCGTCCGTCCGGACGAGGAATCACATTCCTGAACCACTGCTGTCCTACCCAAGGAGGACGAGGAATCCACGTTCCTTAACCCCATTCCCAACCCAGGGAATCCCATGCTTTGTAGAGGGTGTGAACTCACCTTGGTTTGCTCGGTAGTAACACAGAAAGGTCAATCAAGTCGCAAGTAGTCAATTACGTCCTAACATAGATACCACTTATAATCAGATTCAAACCAAGCAGTGTACGTACAAGTAGCAATCACGGCATACAAGTTCTATCATGGTAGTTCAACAACAGTGCACAGTATTTTCAATTAACAGTAGCACATTTGGCCCATAAGTTCAGTCCAACTACTTAAGCCCAAAACACGTATTAAACAGTTAACACAGAAGCCCATAAGCCCGGACCATTAACGTAGGCCCATAATTAAGCAAGCCCAATAAGCGTGGTTTCGAGTCGCAACCGGACTCACAAGCATGGTTGCGGCTTATGCTGTTTGTGTTGATCATGGATGGTTGCGAGTCGCAACCTATGTCGCAACCATGGTTTCGGCTGATCATGCTAAGGTTTCGAGTCGCAACGGGACTCGCAACCTGTGGTCTCGGCTTGTAAGGCTGTGGTCTCGAGTCGCAACCAGAGGTTTCGACTCCCCAGCAGCTGCTGATCCTTCGCAGATTGTACTATCCAATAGAATTCATGCAGAATTATGTACCATCCACTAAACATGTTTTGTTGTCTAACATTTACCCAAAATGGATCAAACAATGCAGATTTCAAATATTCAACACCCCTTCATTGCATATTCAAGTTGTTCTTCACATATTCAAAGCACATTCATCAAGTTCTTCAAATATTCAAATCACAAACAACCCTTATTCAAACACATTTTGCATCAATCACCAACATAATCATGAATAACAAATCAACACATTTAACATAACACTACAAACTCGGTTCTATACTAAGCCGATTCTATGACACATGTAAACCGGTTTCATGAACATCAACAACTAGTGGTTTAAGCTTCATTTAGACACAAATATCATAACTCTACATGCCATATATCCGAAATCAAGACATGTTAACCGATTTATCACCATCATACATGTAATATCATCATTTGACAACAAGTAGCTATTTTCTATCAAGCAAACAAATCATTTCTCATGTGAAAACTTAGCAAGCAAACATAATGTCATAACCATCAATCCAAACACCAAAACACAACATGAATCAGTCACATTCAACAATAAACATCAAGAAACACTAACCGGTTGATGGGTTTCGAGGATGTGTGTGAGCTTCCAACCGATTGTGTGTGAGCCGATTCCACGAGTCCAATCCGAAAGTGAGGAGTGTGCTTGTGTCTCTAGGGTTTTAGTGAGAGGGAAGTAGGAGAGTGTGTGAGAGTGAGTGTGTATGGTTGCCCAAAGAATGGCAAGGTTAGCTAGAGGTGTGATATAAATACTAGTTCCCCCAAGGTGCACCCTAATGGGTTTATAAATCGGTTAAGGGGTTTACGGCCCAAATGGCCCAACCGATTACTGTTCACTCGAGACCACATGGTCTCGAGTCGGGTCCTTGTTGTTTCGGTTCATATATATATACACGCATACACATAATATAACATGTAGTTCACATAAGGTGTTCACATATATCATTGCACCAAACATGTCAACTAATCACATAACGTATAAGCATACACAACGAAAGGTTCTAAATTTCGAGTTGTCACATCATCCCCAAGTTGAAAGAAATTTCGTCCCGAAATTTGATGGCACTCACTGAGGAAGCTAGTTAAGTTGTATGGTTTTCCCGGTTTTCCTGGGGTGTCACATCCTCCCCCCGTTGATCTGGAATTTCGTCCCGAAATTCCGTAGCTTCGGCCTCAGTAGTGGTCGTACTGTTTGCAAACAGTTGGGGATACTTTTGTTTCATCCGATCTTCGCGCTCCCAGGTGAACTCTGGGCCGCGACGTGAGTTCCAACGAACTCGAACGAGAGGTATTCTAGTGCTTTTGAGGACCTTAACATCCCGGTCCGTGATTTCGACTGGTTCCTCGACGAATTTCAACTGTTCATCGATCGTGAGTTCCTTCAGAGGAACTACGTGGGTCTCATTTGACAGACACTTCTTCAGATTCGACACATGGAAAACGTTGTGAACTGCACCGAGTTCTGCTGGTAAGTTCAGCCTGTAGGCCACCTTGCCTATTTTCTCAATGATTTCGAAAGGTCCAACGTATCGTGGGTTGAGTTTGCCTCGTTTACCAAAACGAACCACACCCTTCCAGGGTGAAACTTTGAGTAATACCCGCTCCCCAACCTGGAGCTCAAGTGGTTTCCTGCCCTTATCGGCGTAGGCCTTCTGACGGTCTCGAGCGGCCGCCATGCGTTGTCGTATTTGAGCAATCCGCTCAGTAGTGTCTACCACATGTTCTGGACCAGTGATTTGACTATCCCCCACCTCTGCCCAACAAAGAGGTGACCGGCATTTACGTCCGTACAATGCCTCGAACGGAGCAGCTTTAATGCTGGTGTGGTAGCTGTTATTGTATGAAAATTCCACAAGTGGCAGATGCTTTTCCCAGCTGTTGCCAAAGTCGATTACACAAGCACGAAGCATGTCTTCTAAGGTCTGGATAGTGCGCTCGGACTGCCCGTCCGTCTGTGGGTGATACGCTGTGCTCATATCTAGACGTGAGCCAAAAGACTTGTGCATTGCCTGCCATAGTTCCGAAGTAAAACGTGCATCTCGATCAGAGATGATAGAGGTGGGCACCCCGTGCCTCGAAACAACTTCCTTGAGGTATATTTCCGCTAAAGTGGAGAATTTATCCGTCTCCTTAATTGCCAAAAAGTGTGCGGATTTTGTGAGTCGATCCACGATCACCCAGATAGTATCGTTTCCGCGCTGTGATCTAGGTAGGCCAGTAACGAAATCCATGGAAATTTGCTCCCATTTCCATTGTGGTATCTCTGGTTGCTGGAGTAGGCCTGAGGGTTTCTGATATTCCGTCTTGACTCGCGCACAAGTCAAACACTTGCTGACGTAAGTTGCTATGTGGGCCTTCATGCTAGGCCACCAATACGTAGTTTTAATATCGTGGTACATTTTATCTGAACCAGGGTGTACCGAGTAGCGAGATTTGTGCGCTTCATCCATCACAAGTTCTCGTAAGTCGCCATAGTGTGGGACCCAAATGCGTCCTGTTACGTAGTAAGCACCGTCTTCCTTCTGTTCTAGGCGTTGCCGTGACCCGCGTAGGGCTTCGGCCCTTACGTTTTCTGGTTTCAGTGCTTCTATCTGAGCAGCTCGTATTTGCGAAGGTAGACTAGAATGGATCGTGAGTTGTAAAGCTCTTACGCGCTTAGGCGCAGTGTCTTTTCGACTTAGGGCGTCGGCCACAACATTGGCCTTGCCCGGGTGATACCTGATGGAGCACTCGTAGTCATTTAGTAGCTCGACCCATCGTCGTTGCCGCATATCCAGTTCCTTCTGCTTGAATATGTGCTCTAGACTCTTGTGGTCGGTGTAGATGGCGCACTTGGTTCCGTACAGGTAATGTCGCCATAACTTAAGTGCGAAAACAACAGCTCCTAGTTCCAAATCGTGTGTAGTGTAGTTCTTCTCATGAACTTTGAGTTGTCGTGAGGCGTAGGCTATGACTTTATCTCGTTGCATCAATACACAACCAAGACCTTGAATTGATGCATCACAGTAAACCACAAAATCGTCTGTGCCCTCTGGCAGTGAAAGGATAGGTGCACTACAAAGTCTATCCTTTAGATGTTGAAAGGCTAATTCTTGTGCATTTCCCCAATGATAAACAACGCCTTTCTGCGTTAGCAAGGTGAGAGGCTGCGCGGTCTTAGAAAAATCCTTAATGAATCTCCTGTAGTAACCTGCCAATCCCAAGAATTGGCGAATTTCCTTTGGTGTGCGAGGTGCAGGCCAGTTCTTAATAGAGTCCACTTTGGATGGATCAACGTGAATCCCATCCTTGTTCACCACATGTCCTAGGAAATGGACTTCACGAAGCCAGAAGTCGCATTTCGAGAACTTTGCGTAAAGCTGTTCTGTCCGAAGGAGTTCCAGAATAAGTCGTAGATGCTGTTCGTGTTCCTCCTGACTCTTAGAATAGATCAGGATGTCGTCGATGAAGACTATAACGAACTTATCCAGATAAGGCTTGCACACTCGATTCATCAAGTCCATAAAAACTGCGGGTGCGTTCGTCAGCCCAAACGGCATGACCAAAAACTCATAGTGCCCATAACGGGTTCTAAAGGCTGTCTTGGAGACATCCTCTTCTCGAACTCTCAGCTGGTGATATCCCGATCTCAGATCGATATTTGAATAGTAGCTCGATCCCTGCAACTGGTCGAACAAGTCGTCAATGCGCGGTAGAGGATAACGGTTCTTCACAGTCACCTTGTTGAGTTCACGATAGTCGATACACATTCTGAAGGTACCGTCCTTCTTTTTCACAAATAGTACTGGAGCTCCCCAAGGCGATGAACTAGGACGAATAAAACCCTTATCCAAGAGTTCTTGTAGTTGCGTGGAGAGTTCTTCCAACTCTGATGGAGCTAAACAATAAGGTGCACGGGCTATAGGCGCAGCTCCAGGAGCTAGTTCAATCTGAAACTCGACTTGGCGATGGGGTGGAAGACCAGGTAATTCCTCAGGGAATACCTCAGGATAGTCTCGTACAACTGGAAAATCTTTTAGCTTCTTCTCTTTCTCCGTGGTGTCAGTAACTAGAGCAAAAATCGCGGTGTGGCCCTTTCGCAAGCACTTCTGGGCCTTAAGGAGAGAGATGATGTTCTCAACAACACTTCTCTTGTCGCCACGAATCATGAGAGGTTCACTACCAAAACCAGGAATACGAACGATCTTCTCATTGCAAAGAATCTCTGCTCGGTGTTGGGATAACCAATCCATCCCAATGATAACGTCGAAACTACCCAAGACGATAGGGATAAGGTCAATAGAGAAAGTCTGGTTAGCGAGGACAAGTTTGCAACCTTTGACTACGTGTGAGGCCTCCAAACTCTTACCATTAGCTAGCTCTACAGTGTGCTTGTCACTCAGGGGTGTTGGAATACGCTTAAGCATTTTACTAACTTCTAGTGACACATAGCTAGTATCGGCACCCGAATCAAATAAGACTGTAACATAAAAGTCGTCGAGAAGGAACTTACCCGTCACCACGTTGGGATCATTCCTTGCTTCACCTTGACCAATCACGAACACTCGCCCCCTGGCACCATTGTTGTTGTTGTGGTTCCCATTGTTACCATTCCCCTGATTGTTGTTGTTGTTGTTCTGGTTCAGTTGGGGACAATCTTTCTTGAAGTGGCCTTTAGCTCCACACTGAAAGCACCCTTTGTTGTTACCCTGTTGCTGCCGCTGATTCTGTTGAGATTGCTGACGATTCTGATTGGCGGGGTATGCGCTCCTGCAATCCTTTGCAACATGACCAGGCTTGTTGCACCGATGACAGTTGCCCCTGGTGCATGGCCCACTGTGGTGTAGGTTGCAACGATTGCATTTGGGGTGATTCCCCTTGTACCCACCATGACTTTGACCACCAGACGATTGCTGACTGGGGCTCTTGTGGTCGTCAGTCTTTCTCTGCTGAGACTGAGATTGCACAGAAGTTGAACCCTTGCTTGAAGTTCCATCCCATTTCCGTTTGCTATCACTGGAGGTACCCGAAGTAGTTGCAGCACCTATGCGCTTTGGTAACTTGTTCTGCTCCACCGCTTGATCAGTAAGACGGTGAGCCAACTGAACAACCTGCTGGATAGTGGCCAAGTTTGCTGAAGTCACATGACTTTGGATCTCTGGCACCAAGCCCTTGAGATAGAGTTCAATTCGCTTATACGGAGGGTCCACCATAGTAGGACACAACAAGGCAAGCTCATGCGATCTCTTAGTATACGCCTCAATCTCTGACCCCGTCATCTTGAGGTTGTAGAACTCGTCTTCGAACTTATGAATGTCATCGCGACTGTAGTATTCCTCCCTGATCATTTCCTTGAAAGTTTCCCATGGGGTGGCGTTGGCAGCAACCAACCCCAGCATTTGCACTTGAGCATTCCACCACGTGAGGGCCAAACCCTCGAGAGTACCAGTAGCATACTTCACCCTGCGTGCTTCAGGGCATTCACACATTTCGAACACAGACTCTAGTTTCTCAAACCAGTGTAGGAGACCTACTGCTCCTTCAGTTCCGCTAAAAGTAGTGGGTCGGCAGTCCATAAAGGTCTTAAATGTGCACACGGGAGGTTGAGCATGTTGACCTAAGGTAGGTGAAAGAAAGACAGAGTTTAACACAAAGGTTGGTTCACGAGAGTAGGATCCTAAAGATCCTAGGATAAGTTCGGACTGCAGGATATACCTCCTGCGTATGCAGCTGCGAGTGCTGCGGCAACTCGTTCGTTGATCAAAGCCGTCAACTGGGCTTGTGTCATGTTAACGCGTCCAGACATGATTCTTCATAACAAGAGTAATACGAGTGAGAGAGGTTCGCGAAGGTACGATAGTAGGATAAAGCAAGCACGCACGTGTTCAAGCAACAGTAGTTATACTAATCAAGCATACCATGGGCAATGTACTATGTAACTAGCAAATAGGCAATATACACATATCATATTACCTAGTATGTCGAGCCTTGCATGTGGAGTGGAGCGTCGTTGTGGACCGTTGAGCACTATACCGGTTATAGTCTGGTTTTAACAAAAACGTTTCTCCTTTATTAAAACCAAGTTCACTAAAACCTGGCTCTGATACCAATCTGTCACACCCCCAAAAATCCACCCGCGGTGTACTACCGCTTGGAGGCGTGACTGACCAGGATCCAGCCACCAATCATAATGAACAAGCATATAAACAGTTATAAAAGTTTAACCAATACGATTGGTGTTTCAAACAAACAAAGTTTAAGTTGCAAGCGGAAGCATAAGTCTCAAAAGTAAAACATAAGTTCAAATGGTTTCAAGTTTAACATAGTACGCAGCAATCCGTGTCCCACAACGACTCTCCTCCATGCAAGCTCCAGCTGAGTACCTATGGTCCTGCAAAGCATGTAGTAACGAGTCAACAACTAGTTGAGTGAGTTCACAGTTGGGTGTTCGTTTTAGTTGTTTCGAAAACAGTTTCCTTTAACTGGCATCCTGCCGTGGGGGTTACCCCATAGTTAAAAAAACGTGACTTAATCATTCCCAGTTACTCTGGCATTCCAGCCGTGGGGGCTACCCCATGTTAGTTATCAGGCATTTCGGCCGTGGGGGCTACCCCATGTATCCACTAGACCCGTTACCATATCGACTGCTGACTGTAGTCATGTTTATGTGCCCTGAAAACTGTCAATGTCTATCATCATTGACGTGCCCCAGATCCATTAGTTCACGCCCGCCCTCTGCGGCACGGTGTGAGGTTTGTCAGACCTAAATAGCGCTATCTAACTAATGACCCGTTCGCCATTGGCCCGGCGATTAAGTCGATACAAAAAGGAGGGACTTCGTGATAGAGTTTTGGTCTAGTACGAGTTATCCGTCCGTCCGGACGAGGAATCACATTCCTGAACCACTGCTGTCCTACCCAAGGAGGACGAGGAATCCACGTTCCTTAACCCCATTCCCAACCCAGGGAATCCCATGCTTTGTAGAGGGTGTGAACTCACCTTGGTTTGCTCGGTAGTAACACAGAAAGGTCAATCAAGTCGCAAGTAGTCAATTACGTCCTAACATAGATACCACTTATAATCAGATTCAAACCAAGCAGTGTACGTACAAGTAGCAATCACGGCATAGAAGTTCTATCATGGTAGTTCAACAACAGTGCACAGTATTTTCAATTAACAGTAGCACATTTGGCACATAAGTTCAGTCCAACTACTTAAGCCCAAAACACGTATTAAACAGTTAACACATAAGCCCATAAGCCCGGCCCATTAACGTAGGCCCATAATTAAGCAAGCCCAATAAGCGTGGTTTCGAGTCGCAACCGGACTCGCAAGCATGGTTGCGGCTTATGCTATTTGTGTTGATCATGGATGGTTGCGAGTCGCAACCTATGTCTCAACCATGGTTTCGGCTGATCATGCTAAGGTTTCGAGTCGCAACGGGACTCGCAACCTGTGGTCTCGGCTTGTAAGGCTGTGGTCTCGAGTCGCAACCAGAGGTTTCGACTCCCCAGCAGCTGCTGATCCTTCGCAGATTGTACTATCCAATAGAATTCATGCAGAATTATGTACCATCCACTAAACATGTTTTGTTGTCTAACATTTACCCAAAATGGATCAAACAATGCAGATTTCAAATATTCAACACCCCTTCATTGCATATTCAAGTTGTTCTTCACATATTCAAAGCACATTCATCAAGTTCTTCAAATATTCAAATCACAAACAACCCTTATTCAAACACATTTTGCATCAATCACCAACATAATCATGAATAACAAATCAACACATTTAACATAACACTACAAACTCGGTTCTATACTAAGCCGATTCTATGACACATGTAAACCGGTTTCATGAACATCAACAACTAGTGGTTTAAGCTTCATTTAGACACCAATATCATAACTCTACATGCCATATATCCGAAATCAAGACATGTTAACCGATTTATCACCATCATACATGTAATATCATCATTTGACAACAAGTAGCTATTTTCTATCAAGCAAACAAATCATTTCTCATGTGAAAACTTAGCAAGCAAACATAATGTCATAACCATCAATCCAAACACCAAAACACAACATGAATCACTCACATTCAACAATAAACATCAAGAAACACTAACCGGTTGATGGGTTTCGAGTATGTGTGTGAGCTTCCAACCGATTGTGTGTGAGCCGATTCCACGAGTCCAATCCGAAAGTGAGGAGTGTGCTTGTGTCTCTAGGGTTTTAGTGAGAGGGAAGTAGGAGAGTGTGTGAGAGTGAGTGTGTATGGTTGCCCAAAGAATGGCAAGGTTGGCTAGAGGTGTGATATAAATACTAGTTCCCCCAAGGTGCACCCTAATGGGTTTATAAATCGGTTAAGGGGTTTACGGCCCAAATGGCCCAACCGATTACTGTTCACTCGAGACCACATGGTCTCGAGTCGGGTCCTTGTTGTTTCGGTTCATATATATATACACGCATACACATAATATAACATGTAGTTCACATAAGGTGTTCACATATATCATTGCACCAAACATGTCAACTAATCACATAACGTATAAGCATGTTACATCAAGACACAACGAAAGGTTCTAAATTTCGAGTTGTCACAATTATGAGGGACCGTGGTGCTGAGGTCGCATTAGCACAGACTTGGGCTGAGCTTAGGGCTCTTATGATGAGGGAGCTTTGTCCTCGTCATGAATTGAGGGCTTTAGAAAGGGAATTTGATGACATGAAGCAAGACAGTGGTGAACATCGAGCCTATACGGACCGATATGAGGAATTGAGCCTGTTATGTCCTGCTATGGTTACGCCTGTGGATAAGGCGATCGAGAAAAACATTGATGGTCTTCCTAACCTAGTTCAGGATATTGTTACTGGCAGTAACCCTACTACTGTCAGACGAGCCATTGAATTGTCTGCCACCCTAACTGAATCCCACATCAGGAAGGGTAAGCTTTTTTGAAAAAGCGACCCAAGACCATCTGACAACACTGCTCAAGTTGAGCCAAAGGAAAAACAGGCTGAGGTATCCAAGAAGAAGAAGCGTAAGGCTTCTCAAAACTGCGCCATCACTGCTCAAGACAAACAGGTTGCACCAAACCAACCAGCACAACCTCGCAAAAGGCAAAATTATGTTGGTACCGCACCTTTGTGCAATAAATGCAACCGTCATCATCTAGAGCAAGAGCAGTGTCACAAATGTACCCACTGCGGGCGGTTGGGACATTTGATCAATGTTTGCCGTTATGCAAATCAAGCTACTGCAAACCCTGCTGCTGTTCAAGCACGGTTCCCACCGGGGTCATGTTATAACTGTGGTGACCTTACTCACTACAGAAACAATTGCCCAAGACTTGTTAACATACCTCCAGCACATGAACGGGCGTTTAACATCAATGAGGCAAACGTGAACAATGATGCAGCAGTGAACAATTAGTGTTTTGTTATTTCCTCTGGTTGTTATCTTTTGACAACTAAAGACAAGTCAGTTGTTATATAAATAAAAATTCGTTGTTTTTTATTTTTGCAAAGCTGATGCAATTGTGTGAATGTTTGATACAACCTTATGATAACAACACAAAGACAAACTACTCGTGTGTTTCTGTCATTATTATGATCACTTGTGATCTCCCCAAGAACCTTAAACGCTCATTTCTTATAAGAAACAAAGCCAAACTCCTGTTGAAGATCCTTCTATCTCCATAGATAGATTCTTGGGAATGATTAAAGTGCCAAATGAAATCCACGAATTGGATTCCTGGTGTGCTTTAATTATCCATGTCCAAAGATAACAAATTAAAGATCAAGTTAACTAATTATGTGATTATGTGCTTATATGTTTTCATATATGTTTAGTGTGATCCATCCAAATCCTCGTAGAATCTTCCATATCTCATATGAGGGATTCATAGTAGGATATCTAAAGGTACTATCTTGAATCCTTAATGGACATCTACGTTGTAGTTAAAGTCCCATGGGTTTTAAAGTACTATTCAAATAGTGGTCTAGTTAAACAGATTTATTTAAAAAATCTGAATAGGAATATCATATGATGATTGAAAAGATCCCTTAAGTGGTCTAGTTAAGGAGATCGTACGACGGTTTAGTTAAGCAGATCATGCGTTGATCTAGTTAAAAAGATCGTTCGTTGATCTAGTTAAAAAGATCCTTTGGTGATCTAGTCAAATCGCTTCATGATTATTCAATTGATTTTTTTCCCTACGCATTATGAAATGAACTGTGCGGACTATGCAAGGAATTACGTAATTATGGATGCATACATAATTATGGAATTCAGTGCACAGAAACCACAACAAGTTTTGTCATGTATTAAGATCTATAGTGACAAGAATAATGATACGGGAGAAGTCCTAGACTTTGACCGACGTCATTTTATCTTACACTCCCCAATTCTGATATTAAGCACACACCAAGTTTCCTATGATAAGTCTTCATAGGAAACGTTCTTCTGTCCGTAGTTCAAAATTCCATGTTTGTTTACTACAAGGATTTCGCTTTGAGGGTTAACAATTTCGCTAAAAGAATCCTAACATGGCCTAGAGTTTTACTTAGGGTTCGAGGGATTCGTTTGAAAGCGAAACCATCACAGTTGTCTTCACAAGTTTCCCTAAAATTAAATTTCGGGACGAAATTTCCTAAAGTAGGGGAGACTGTGACACCTGTGTCACATCAACCACTAAACAAATATCAAACCAATGAAATATTGTATTTCATACTTGAAATTTGTATAAATATGTGTATTGTTTGCACATATCAATTCTTGTTCGATTTCAAGCTTTAAATCACTTTCTGGAAGGTTATACGCGCACTGATGCGTAAATATAACCAGTTTAATGCAACGAACACTCCGGAATAGTGAAATAGGCTTAACATACCTTAAATAACCTCCACATAACTTAGAAATAAGTTTTGGATGGTTTGGTATGTTGAAATCAAGTTTGTTCAATCGCAGGGACTAATTGTGTCAAACTGCGAAACTATACCGATTTGTATAGTAACGAACCTTCCGGAACTTGATCATAAGTTAAACATACCCTAAATATCCTTTACATAGCTTAGAAATAGGCTTTGAGGGGTTCGGTATGCTAAAATAAACTTTATTGATCAATAGGGACTAAAAGCGTCAAAAAGTGCATAAGTTTGCATTTCCGCGCATATCTTACGTTCCGAGTATATCCGGACATCCAAAAATTTATGTAATCATTAAAATATTTTATTTTAATGATTGGCATGATAAAATTCCATTCGTCGCTCAATTTGGATCGTTTTTGCGTTCGTTACGACTTCCGTCGTAATTAACCGAACAACGCAATCGTACGAACAAACGAACCGACATCCGAGATATTTTTGAGCATGTTTTGAGTTCCCTATACTTTAACATCATTTTAGAGCCTTGAAATTTGGTTAACGGGGCTTAAACATGTCAAAAATGAGCCGAAATCTAAGATTCTGAAGTGCAGGGACCTGTTTTGACATTCTACCAAACTTCCTTACATTTAATCTGAGATTTCTCTAATGGTTTGCGAAAAACTACATAAGGCCATGCTCCCATTCCATTTTCCTCACATTTGATCTGAGATTTCTCTAAGTGGTTGTGATATTTCACTACCTACCTGAGAAAACTTGGAATCAAATCTATTTGGACCCTATGTAAGTCCTCTTTTGTTCTTTTATCGCTTTCCTAGCGTGAAAGTCAAACAGTGTTTGACTTTATGCTTTGACCATGAGTTGGTCAACACGAAGTTCGTTTGAACTTCGCAACATGATCGTAATCATGATGGTTATAGTCCTTAGTGACTATACCTACTGATTACCACGTTGACTAGGCGTAGTGACGAGTCGTAGTTTCGGTCTAAATGCGCATTTAAGCGTATTTTGCAACCAAACTACTCTTGGTATCAAAACACTTTGTTTTGATATCAAAACTTGTTTTCTAACTTAGTTAAGCTTGTTTTAACATGCTTAGCTCGTCACTTTTAGATTAGTGCTTATGTAGAGTCGTAAGTCAAGCGGTCTAATCAACCATTTAGACTTTCGAACTAGACCCGCTTGGTCGATCATTAGGATCTGACCAAACATGTTTAGTGACTATAGTTGTATAGGGAATAACCTTCCGAGGTTATACCTTATGGTCACTTCGTTTAAGTAGTTGTATGATAGGTAGTTTATATGCGTTAGGTAAATTACCAAAATGCCCTTTTCATGCATAATTGGATTTTAAGCATATGTAACCCAAATATTTGTCACATAACTAATTATGCAACAAAATTAAACATGTTTATGCATATAATACTTGTCATAGGACTAGTTAGGCGGTCCGAACGCGTTTTACGCGAATGACGCGTTAAAGTAGCATGAGCTACCTAAACGGGTCGTAATGGGTCGTAAGCACTTAGGTTAGGTTTCCTTTTGGTATGTAGGCCTTGTTAAACCATATCATATGAGTTCCCACACTCATTTGGTTTACGAGACCTCATCCTATCCGATCTTCCGATTTAGGTCCGGTTTATTTATGTAGTTATCAATATTCGGTGCCGTTTGATTCCGTGCTCCCTCTAGCTTGCTTGGTAGTTGTTCAAGACTCCTAAGCACCCTCAAGTGAGTACATAGTCCCCTCTTTTACTGTTTTCAAACATTTTGGGGTGAAACATGTGTACCTATCTTTTATTTTCATGATTTCAAAGTATAATTGATTATACATGATAGTACTTATCTTTTGACAAACTGAATGATTATTTATGGCCTAAATACTGATTTTTCAAAGATTATAAAATTAATTGTTGGAATAGTACTTATTTTTGTTCACCAGACCGGTTGGTAGTATGATATAGCGCTATAGGATTTGACACCCCATTCCTGTTGTCATGGAATGTCTGAAACCAATTTGTTTCTCCATCCAAATAGGAATTGCCTTTGTGGTATTTCTATAGTCTCAAAGGTGTATTTTGATGCACTAGGCTTATTCTTTTGAGTCAAAGCAGTGAGTGGAACCGCGATCTTTGAGAAGTTTGAAATGAATCGACGATAATATCCAGCAAGACCAACATTATTTTTGTATATTAAGTTATACTCCCAAAAGTATAGAGTTTGATATGCTCTCATATGTGATACTGTACAAAACCAACATGTATTTTGTTAATCATTAAAGCATAGTTTGATATGTTATTTTCAAAAAAACCAAAGCATAGTTTAATATGTTATTTTTATTACCAAAGTATAGTTTAAATATGTTATTTATAAATCCAAAGTATACTTTTGATATACTACTGAAAATTTTTATTGTTAACAGCTAATGTATATTTAATGTACTATTTGTTTAACAATTGGGTTTTAGTTAGTGTTTAGATAACGAGACGGGTGTAATGTGATGAATACATGGTAGATACGCCGCTGGTACTTCTTATATATAAGTGTTTTCATCACATTACATACCGTGGCATTATTTAGTACACTTGGGTTAACGATTTTGATCTAAAATTTATTTTAATATATTACTTATTCGACTTTCTTAAAATCAAAGTATATTTTGTATATGCTAAAAAACCTTTTATCAAAATAAATGCATTTTTGGAAACAAAACTTTTTACAAGGATCAGAACTACTTTTATTAAAACATTTTCCTTAAACTTATAAGTCATGAATCCTACATCAATAAAACCTATGTATCTCACAGGCATTTTTATGCTGACGTACCTATTTTTACACATGTTTCAGGTGCAGTTATGTGATGATTGTTGAAACATGCTATACATAGGATGGACTCGTGCCTTAGCGACTTTAAAACTTGAAAGATAATAGTTATACTTATTTGATTGTATTAAAACAATAAGTTCATTTATTCAATAAAACAAAATTATTTATTCCATGGTTGTGAAACAATGATTCTGTTACAACACTCCTCGACGTTTCCGCCACGTTTTGTTGTTTTACGTTGTCGGGGTGTGACATATGTGATACCTTTCGGAACAATGGAGCATCAAATGACGCCATCCGCCTTCGAATGTTTCCATTCTCACTAAAAGACCGAGCTAAGGCTTGGCTTAATACCCTCCCAGTTGGCTCGGTAAACACCTGGGATGAACTAGCCCAAAAGTTTTTATATAAGTGTTTCCCTCCTGCTAAAACGGCTAAATTAATGACTGAAATTAATACATACTCACAAGAGGACGGGGAATCCTTATATGAAACTTGGGAAAGGTTCAAGAAGCTACTAAGAAAGTGTCCTCTTCATGGTCTTGCGGTGTGGCAACAAGTATCCACTTTCTACAATGGGTTGTTGCCACACAGAAGACAGACACTTGACTCTAGCTCCGGTAGACTCTTAGGTAATCGTCGCCCAAATGAAATTTACAATTAAATTGAGGAAATTGCTCAAACCAATTTTCAGTGGCACACTCCCCGAGGCACAAAATCTATTGCCCCTTGCTCCCATAAGGTTGACGAAAGCACCTCTTTACAAGCCCAAATCGAGGCCCACTCTTCAAAAATCAAAAAGTTAGAAATGGCAAAAACGGCCTTGGTTATGGCTTGTGAAGGGTGTCGTGGGCCACATGAAAATTGGAGTTGTATGAAAGAAATGGATAATCAAACAGAAACGGTAAACTACATTGATAATAGACCTAGGCCGTCGGGTCCTCGAACGGGTACCTACAACCTAGGATGGCGTAACCACCCTAACCTAGGTTGGAGAGAACCCGACAATAGTAGTAACCAACAAAATCTAAACCAACGAACAAACTTTCAACAACCAAGAAACGAGTCACAAAATTTCTCTCAACAACAACAAGGGGGACGAGAGAGGCTTGAAGATACCGTATCTCGCCTCATCTCCGACACCGAAAAGAAAAACTCGGATTGATTTCAACAACTGGAATCGAACTTTAGAAATCAACAAGCTAGTATTCAAAACTTTGAAAAACAAATAAATCAACTAGCTCAAAATTTCTCCGAGAGACCACAAGGCGTGTTACCAAGCAATACCGAAACCAACCCAAAGGCACAAGTACATCTCATCACATTGAGAAACCGTACCGTGGATCCCGAGGTGGCTCCATTACCTCCAATTGAAAAGAGCCGATCTAGCCAAACCACAACTCCACCGACACCGCAACAAGAGACGGCTCCTCCACCAAATCAAGAGCCCACCAAGAATCCTCCGGTTCCGTACCCCGGTCGGTTAATTCGCCAAAAGATCGATGAACAATTCATAAAGTTCGTAGATTTACTAAAACAATTGCATGTTAATATTCCATTTATTGAAGTCCTAACCAAAATGCCTAAATATTCAAAATTTATGAGGGACTTCCTCACTCACAAAAGGAAAATTGAATCATTGCAATTAGTTAATTTAAGCGAAGAATGCTCCGCCTTGCTACTCAACAAACTCCCACAAAAGAAGATCGATCCTGGAAGCTTCACAATACCTTGTTCAATTGGGGAATCTCCCATTCGCAATGCACTAGCCGACGTCGGGGCTAGCATCAACCTCATGCCCACATCAATGTTCGACCGACTCGGCCTAGGAAAAACAAGCCCTACAAAAATGAGCATACAACTCGACGATAGGTCCGTCAAATATCCACAAGGTGTCGTTGAAAATCTATTAGTCGAAGTCGGCGAATTTGTCTTCCCAGCCAACTTTGTCATACTAGATATGGAGGAAGATACCGAAGTACCACTCATCTTAGGGAGACCATTCCTAGCTACGGCCCACGCAGTGGTAGACATGAATGGTGGAACACTAACATTGAGGGTAGGGGACAAGGAAATGAAGTTCGGAGTTGGTAAGAGAGTAGAAGATGATGACCCGGTCAATTACATGAAAGTCATAGACTCAAGTTTGGATGATGCTCTCTGACGGTGCAACAAGGGATGCAAAACATCCCACGTGGGTAACATATGACTGGCTTTGGGTCTAGCCAAGGACCCTTATAAACGAGTTTAGATTAATTTTTATGTTTTCTAGTTTAGTTTTAATTTTCAAGAATAAAACACACTCGGGATGGTGAAGGATACTAAGGGAAACTTGAACCAACACCCCATGCACAAAAAACAGAGCCTCCCGCAAATTTTTCTTCATTACAGCAAGTTCAGCACGGGCTGTGCCCAGCTAACACGGCCCCGTGCTAAACAATCTGTAGAAAAACACCCAGTTCAGGTTTCTGTTACTTTTTGATAATTTCTGTTACTGGCAATTTGAACATGGGGCCATGCCTGGACACCACGGGGCCGTGTCCAGATGCCCAGTAACATTAAATTTTGTTTTTAACACACCTTTTACACATTCAATCAACCTAAAAACTTATTTTTGGGACACATTGAGGACAATGTGTAATTTAAGTATGGGGGGGGGAGCTAAAACCTTGAATTTTGCAAGTCCTGATTACAAGCCTTACACAAAACTCTATTGGAACCGCTAAACATCCCAATTTTTTTCATTAACTTTTTCGTTTTTTTATTTGTCTTGGTTTAATTTGGGAATTACAAGTTTTAAAAAGGTTATATTTTTTATAAATTTACAACCAATAGTGTCGTGATAAAAAGAACCAACATAAGAAAATTATGAAACGGCATGACAAATCTAGTTAAAATTTGATTATATATACTTGATCGCATTAAAAACCCATTCCCACAAAGAGTGAGTTTTGAGCCTTTATTGAGCATACAAATACACATCTTTAAAACTAAATGCTCATTTTTCGTTTCTTGTGTGAATAGCCGCTTGGTTTCTTACGACTCTAGAACTTGCCATGACGATACATTCCCGGTCCTTACCAACTTAAACCCAAGTAAGTAAATGATGGAGGCATTAGGACTAACCCTTTTTCTTTCAACACCATTATTTTTCTTTTTTTTACCACCTACCCAAAATCCCCCTAGTTAACCCCTTTGAGCATAAACCTTTTCATTTCTTAACCCACAAAACAAACACCCTTTACCCACCAAAACCCTTTTTCATTTTATACCCTTTATTTTAGTAAAAAGCTCGGTTTTTTATATGATGTTCCTTATGAAAAAAAAAATGATGATGAAGCCAAAAAAATAAACAAACCAATTCATCAAAAAGAACTTTGTTTGAAGAATTGCTTCATTAAAATAAAAAGTTATGAAAAAAATAAAAAGTCTTACGAAAACCGACGCTTTTTATGCCTTTCTCGCTTTTTCTACTAACCACTAACCCAACCACCTACCTTTAACCCAAGCCTAACCCTTCCCCCCAAAGTCCTCTTGATATTTACAATGGTGTATAGTTAAAAAGAGGAGGATTGATTGCTTGGCAAGCTTATGGTAGAAGTAAGTTCCATGCCGCTCTCGAGTGTTTCACAAAAATACATCTTCGGCTGAGTGTTGAGTGATCTCCCGTGAGGTATGTGAACTTGTATATAAATGGAATTTTAAAGAGGCATGTTATGCCCAAATAAGTAATTTATCTTATGTAATGTTCTAAATAAATCATGACGAATAGGATTGTAAATAACATAAAAATAAAACCTAATAAAAATCTTGGAATCCCGACACTCTAGACAAGCCCAAAACCTTCTCTTCTACCCATTCCATTTGGGAAGTGTAAGCCACATTATAAAGAGTTTTGCATGAGGACAAGCAAAGATTCAAGTGTGGGGGTATTTGATGTGTGCAAAATGCAACATATAAATTACATTAAATAAGGCATAAAACTAACCCTTTTTTAGTACTAATGTTGGAAAAAGTGTGCTTTTGTCTTTCTTTTGTATTTTCAGGGTTAAAAGAGCTTAAATGAACAAAAGAAGCAAAAATGCAGCCAAATCCAACAATAATACAAGGAAAGGAATAAACGTGGCATGCCCGACCCCTCGACAGCATCTTCCCAAGCAAAAACAAGAGAATAGAAGGCTGAACACGCCCGTGCTTAATGAGCACGGGAGCGTGCCCAAGTGTCTGCAGAAAAGACAAAGTTGTAGAAGCTTCTATCACCCAACACGGGGGCGTGCCCAGCGGACATGGGGACGTGGTCAATGCTAAGATTCACAGAATCCAAGCAAATCTTGATAGTACAGATACGCTTCTGCACACGGGGCCGTGCCCAGCGGACACGGGGGCATGGTCAACAAATGCAGATAAACTGCATCTAATGAAGAAAGAGAAGAGGGATGGAGACGGGGCCGTGTTCGCGCTTCTGTGGAGGCTATAAATAGGGGTGCTTGGCTCACTTGCAACTCATCCCTTGGCAAACCACCTCTCTCACACTTCACCCACCCACCACCACCATCACAACCCACATCCACCACAATCATCCATCATCCGTCATAGAGTGTGTGTAGTAGTCTCGGGATCCAAGATTGATAGTAAGAGTTCTTGACAATCAAAGGCCATGTTTGCCTAAGTCTCTTACATCACTTGGTGAAGACAAGCATTTAGTGTAATACTTTTAATTTTTAATCTTTTCGCACTTTTTATTTGGTTATGTATTAATGACTTTAATAACTAGTTTCTTATGTTGAAGGTGAATCTTCCTTATCATTTGTCTGTGGTGTCTTGGCGTTATTTTACTGTCTATATAAAATAAATGATTTACACCATTCATATCTCCACGGTCTATATGGAGATATGTTGGCTACCTGGTCGGGGGTTAAGGGAATGGTTTGGTAAGAGTCTTGCCTTGTTCAGTGTATACATCCTGCAAGGACCTGGGTCAAGCTTAGTAGGACCTCCTTCAATACCTACTGGTATTGGATGGCGGGGGTTCGAATTTCTTGATCCCCTCATATGTAAACTACTATTAAAACATTAACCGGCTACTTAGGATTGTATCCCCGCTGACTCAAACTACTTAGCCGAGGGTAACGTCACCTTCAAAAGAGCGGCCGACCACATTACGCATTAATAACTTAATTAATTATCTTTCAATAATCCAACCCTTTAGGATTGTATCCTTGCTGACTCAAACTACTGGGTTGAGGGTAACGTCACCTTCAAAAGAGGGGCCTACTACTATAACTAAGATAATCTTTTAAAAAGTGCAAAAGTGCAGAAATAATCAAAGGTTACACTAAAGGCGAGTCAGATCCAAGGGATTCATCTTGTCTATCTGTTTTTACTTTTATTTTTATTTTCAGCATTTTAGTTTTTATTTTCATGTTTAAACCTTTTTCTAAAATTTTGATTTGATTAGACATTGAGGATATACCAGTATTAAAAGCTCTTGTGTCCTTGGACGACCTCAGTTTGGAAAAAGTGTGCTTTTGTCTTTCTTTTGTATTTTCAAGGTTAAAAGAGCTTAAATGAACAAAAGAAGCAAAAATGCAGCCAAATCCAACAATAATACAAGGAAAGGAATAAACGTGGCATGCCCGACCCCTCGACAGCATCTTTCCAAGCAAAAACAAGAGAATAGAAGGCTGAACACGCCCGTGCTTAATGAGCACGGGGGCGTGCCCAAGTGTCTGCAGAAAAGACAAAGTTGTAGAAGCTTCTATCACCCAACACGGGGGCGTGCCCAGCGGACATGGGGACGTGGTCAATGCTAAGATTCACAGAATCCAAGCAAATCTTGATAGTACAGATACGCTTCTACACACGGGGCCGTGCCCAGCGGACACGGGGGCATGGTCAACAAATGCAGACAAACTGCATCTAATGAAGAAACAGAAGAGGGATGGAGACGGGGCCGTGTTCGCGCTTCTGTGGAGGCTATAAATAGGGGTGCTTGGCTCACTTGCAACTCATCCCTTGGCAAACCACCTCTCTCACACTTCACCCACCCACCACCACCATCACAACCCACATCCACCACCATCATCCATCATCCGTCATAGAGTGTGTGTAGTAGTCTCGGGATCCAAGATTGATAGTAAGAGTTCTTGACAATCAAAGGCCATGTTTGCCTAAGTCTCTTACATCACTTGGTGAAGACAAGCATTTAGTGTAATACTTTTAATTTTTAATCTTTTCGCACTTTTTATTTGGTTATGTATTAATGACTTTAATAACTAGTTTCTTATGTTGAAGGTGAATCTTCCTTATCATTTGTCTGTGGTGTCTTGGTGTTATTTTACTGTCTATATAAAATAAATGATTTACACCATTCATATCTCCACGGTCTATATGGAGATATGTTGGCTACCTGGTCGGGGGTTAAGGGAATGGTTTGGTAAGAGTCTTGCCTTGTTCAGTGTATACATCCTGCAAGGACCTGGGTCAAGCTGAGTAGGACCTCCTTCAATACCTACTGGTATTGGATGGCGGGGGTTCGAATTTCTTGATCCCCTCATATGTAAACTACTATTAAAACATTAACCCGGCTACTTAGGATTGTATCTCTGCTGACTCAAACTACTTAGCCGAGGGTAACGTCACCTTCAAAAGAGCGGCCGACCACATTACGCATTAATAACTTAATTAATTATCTTTCAATAATCCAACCCTTTAGGATTGTATCCTTGCTGACTCAAACTACTGGGTTGAGGGTAACGTCACCTTCAAAAGAGGGGCCTACTACTATAACTAAGATAATGTTTTAAAAAGTGCAAAAGTGCATAAATAATCAAAGGTTACACTAAAGGCGAGTCAGATCCAAGTGATTCATCTTGTCTATCTGTTTGTACTTTTATTTTTATTTTCAGCATTTTAGTTTTTATTTTCATGTTTAAACCTTTTTCTAAAATTTTGATTTGATTAGACGTTGAGGATAAACCAGTATTAAAAGCTTTTGTGTCCTTGGACGACCTCGGTTTGGAAAAAGTGTGCTTTTGTCTTTCTTTTGTATTTTCAGGGTTAAAAGAGCTTAAATGAACAAAAGAAGCAAAAATGCAGCCAAATCCAACAATAATACAAGGAAAGGAATAAACGTGGCATGCCCGACCCCTCGACAGCATCTTCCCAAGCAAAAACAAGAGAATAGAAGGCTGAACACGCCCGTGCTTAATGAGCACGGGGGCGTGCCCAAGTGTCTGCAGAAAAGACAAAGTTGTAGAAGCTTCTATCACCCAACACGGGGGCGTGCCCAGCGGACATGGGGACGTGGTCATTGCTAAGATTCACAGAATCCAAGCAAATCTTGATAGTACAGATACGCTTCTGCACACGGGGCCGTGCCCAGCGGACACGGGGGCGTGGTCAACAAATGCAGACAAACTGCATTTAATGAAGAAAGAGAAGAGGGATGGAGACGGGGCCGTGTCCGCGCTTCTGTAGAGGCTATAAACAGGGGTGCTTGGCTCACTTGCAACTCATCCCTTGGCAAACCACCTCTCTCACACTTCACCCACCCACCACCACCATCACAACCCACATCCACCACCATCATCCATCATCCGTCATAGAGTGTGTGTAGTAGTCTCGGGATCCAAGATTGATAGTAAGAGTTCTTGACAATCAAAGGCCATGTTTGCCTAAGTCTCTTACATCACTTGGTGAAGACAAGCATTTAGTGTAATACTTTTAATTTTTAATCTTTTCGCACTTTTTATTTGGTTATGTATTAATGACTTTAATAACTAGTTTCTTATGTTGAAGGTGAATCTTCCTTATCATTTGTCTGTGGTATCTTGGCGTTATTTTACTGTCTATATAAAATAAATGATTTACACCATTCATATCTCCACGGTCTATATGGAGATATGTTGGCTACCTGGTCGGGGGTTAAGGGAATGGTTTGGTAAGAGTCTTGCCTTGTTCAGTGTATACATCCTTCAAGGACCTGGGTCAAGCTTAGTAGGACCTCCTTCAATACCTACTGGTATTGGATGGCGGGGGTTCGAATTTCTTGATCCCCTCATATGTAAACTATTATTAAAACATTAACCCGGCTACTTAGGATTGTATCCCTGCTGACTCAAACTACTTAGCCGAGGGTAACGTCACCTTCAAAAGAGCGGCCGACCACATTACGCATTAATAACTTAATTAATTATCTTTCAATAATCCAACCCTTTATGATTGTATCCTTGCTGACTCAAACTACTGGGTTGAGAGTAACGTCACCTTCAAAAGAGGGGCCTACTACTATAACTAAGAAAATGTTTTAAAAAGTGCAAAAGTGCAGAAATAATCAAAGGTTACACTAAAGGCGAGTCAGATCCAAGTGATTCATCTTGTCTATCTGTTTGTACTTTTATTTTTATTTTCAGCATTTTAGTTTTTATTTTCATGTTTAAACCTTTTTCTAAAATTTTGATTTGATTAGACGTTGAGGATAAACCAGTATTAAAAGCTCTTGTATCCTTGGACGACCTCGGTTTGGAAAAAGTGTGCTTTTGTCTTTCTTTTGTATTTTCAGGGTTAAAAGAGCTTAAATGAACAAAAGAAGCAAAAATGCAGCCAAATCCAACAATAATACAAGGAAAGGAATAAACGTGGCATGCCCGACCCCTCGACAGCATCTTCCCAAGCAAAAACAAGAGAATAGAAGGCTGAACACACCCGTACTTAATGAGCACGGGGGCGTGCCCAAGTGTCTGCAGAAAAGACAAAGTTGTAGAAGCTTCTATCACCCAACACGGGGGCGTGCCCAGCGGACATGGGGACGTGGTCATTGCTAAGATTCACAGAATCCAAGCAAATCTTGATAGTACAGATACGCTTCTGCACACGGGGCCGTGCCCAGCGGACACGGGGGCGTGGTCAACAAATGCAGACAAACTGCATTTAATGAAGAAAGAGAAGAGGGATGGAGTCGGGGCCGTGTCCGCGCTTCTGTGGAGGCTATAAATAGGGGTGCTTGGCTCACTTGCAACTCATCCCTTGGCAAACCACCTCTCTCACACTTCACCCACCCACCACCACCATCACAACCCACATCCACCACCATCATCCATCATCCGTCATAGAGTGTGTGTAGTAGTCTCGGGATCCAAGATTGATAGTAAGAGTTCTTGACAATCAAAGGCCATGTTTGCCTAAGTCTCTTACATCACTTGGTGAAGACAAGCATTTAGTGTAATACTTTTAATTTTTAATCTTTTCGCACTTTTTATTTGGTTATGTATTAATGACTTTAATAACTAGTTTCTTATGTTGAAGGTGAATCTTCCTTATCATTTGTCTGTGGTATCTTGGCGTTATTTTACTGTCTATATAAAATAAATGATTTACACCATTCATATCTCCACGGTCTATATGGAGATATGTTGGCTACCTGGTCGGGGGTTAAGGGAATGGTTTGGTAAGAGTCTTGCCTTGTTCAGTGTATACATCCTTCAAGGACCTGGGTCAAGCTTAGTAGGACCTCCTTCAATACCTACTGGTATTGGATGGCGGGGGTTCGAATTTCTTGATCCCCTCATATGTAAACTATTATTAAAACATTAACCCGGCTACTTAGTATTGTATCCCTGCTGACTCAAACTACTTAGCCGAGGGTAACGTCACCTTCAAAAGAGTGGCCGACCACATTACGCATTAATAACTTAATTAATTATCTTTCAATAATCCAACCCTTTAGGATTGTATCTTTGCTGACTCAAACTACTGGGTTGAGGGTAACGTCACCTTCAAAAGATAATCTTTTAAAAAGTGCAAAAGTGCAGAAATAATCAAAGGTTACACTAAAGGCGAGTCAGATCAAAGTGATTCATCTTGTCTATCTGTTTTTTCTTTTATTTTTATTTTCATCATTTTAGTTTTTATTTTCATGTTTAAACCTTTTTCTAAAATTTTGATTTGATTAGACGTTGAGGATAAACCGGTATTAAAAGCTCTTGTGTCCTTGGACGACCTCGGTATCTTACCAACGCTATACTACGCTCACGATGGGTGCACTTGCCCATATGTGTGTTTAGTGTTAGTAAAATATCGTGTTTTATAAATTTAAAACTTGACTATCGTGTAAAAAGGGCTAAAAATATACTTAAAATTATATACACACTGACACACATCACAGGGACACCTCTAATCACGTCTTCGATAACTGGTACAGTGCCTGATGATTGTCCCGTCTCATGAATCGATGGAGGAACATCATCATCGTCATCTATCCACCCGTTGCTGGTGAAAGCATATCGGGGGTCTACCTGGCTGGCAGAAGCGGCAGGATCGACATGGAATGACGAAGCAAACTCGGCCATACCAACCATCTGTGGAGTCATGATAGGCATCTCTGGTAGAATGAATCTGGGTGAAGTCTCGAAATCTGGCTCGCTACCTGAGTCATGGATCTCAATGACCTCGTGCTCGTGCGACATCTATGACACATATATAACCGTACAAGTAAGTGTGTGATCAAATGAATAATAACACAATAGGCCCAAATAAACAGAAAATCACTTATGCACATAAACATGAAATGCTTTTCATACATGATAAAATTTTCCATGTTTATTTTAAAAAATTTTGGCTTTGCGAATTTTGGACTTAAATCTCAAAATTCTTTTGTTGAAGTCTAGAGTTTTCCCCGAAAACATCTAGTTTGCTAACAACCATTGGCTCTGATACCAACTTCTGTCACACCCCAAAAACGTCGCAACGGAATATAAAACGTAGTGGTGACGGAAGTTGGTGCCCATTTACATCTTGCTGAACGATGCATTTAATTGTTGGACATTTTAACTTAATTAAAACATAGATTTTAAAACATAAGTCTTAAAGTTCATCACAACCACACCATAGTTAAGTTGTCTTGATCCTTACGGATCTTATTACATTTGTCCCAAATTGTTTTTAAAGTTTGTCCAACACATTAAGAAACCAAACATGCATCAACAACCACAAGATACACCATAATTCCATAATTCCTGAAGCCGGACTCAAGTACCTGAAGAACACGTTAAAATCAAGTGTCAACACAAAAGAAGGTGAGTTCACATATTCAAATTTAAATAATTTGATCCCAAGGAAAATCTTTCTAATTATGTGTTTATTATCAAAACTTCCATATAATTTACGAAAGTCTGTTTATTTCCTTAATAAAAATCCAAGGGTTAGGCGTCGCAAGCGTTTCCCAAAAACCTTCGAACAAAGCATCTTCCCAAGTTTACATATTAAATTTATAATATTAGATATTCGGACTCGCAAGTTAGCTAGACATTACGAACTATACATTTACAATGATGGTATAATCAATGCTAGACAATAAACAGAATATCAATTCGTCGTTTGACTTGACACGGAGCGACCGGTCACGACGGGGTTGTCAACCCGATAGATCTACCAACAATTCCTCGCGTGCAATACTTAAATGATTAAACGGCATCACTTGCGCATGGCCCATATCGAGGCCATCTATGATGCCTGCCTCACGTACAATATATATATAACCTACTAATATGACAAATTTAATATAAACCGTTGTACGAATTTACTGAAATCCCTAGGACCAAGTAAATTCGTCCCAACTACACGGTCGTTTTCTCTGAAACACCGTAATAAATCCCCATTTCTCTCTGAAACATATATTTTTACCAAAACCATTTCTCCCCGAAACATATATTCACCAAAACCGTTTCATCCCGAAACATATATTTTCACCAAAACCGTTTCTCCCCGAAACATATATATTTATCAAATCCATATATTTTCAATGAAAATATATAATTTATATCAAAATGAATGTCTTATTCCAAAAATATTATTAAACCCTTTTAGGCATGTTCTTCCCCCAAAACATATACAAAATAGTAAAAAGAGGGAGTTTAGTGACACTCACCTTTGGGTGCGTATTTTTAGATAACAATCCCACAAATTGGTTTCTACATATACTATGATGCGTAGGAACGATTCATCAATTAACATATCACAAAAATCCTAAGTTTCTCCGTATCTTAGAATTTTCACATAACTTTGAGATTTTCTCAAAAAGTTATCGTTTTAGATTATGTTGGCATGTTAGTATATATATATATATATACACACATATATATATATATACTTAAGATTCTCCGTATCTTGTAAGTAGACGCCATCTCAGCGTGTGACGTCGAGGCGATCTCTCTAACAGGCCTAGTCCTCTTCCTACGTCGATAATAAACCAAAAGAGGCGTAGTAGGAGCGCGTGACTCAATAACCGGTAAAGATGACTCAGAAGAAATAGGTGGAAGGATCTCAGCGATAGGCTCGAGCAAAACAACAAATGGGACGACTGATGGCTCTAACGATCGAGCCGTGACAATAGTGGCGTCCACCACTGGTGCGATACTGAGAGATCCTCCGATCACAGGGACACCTCTAATCACGTCATCGCTAACTGGTACAGTGCCTGATGATTGTCCCATCTCATGAATCGAGGGAGGAACATCATCATCGTCATCTACCCACCTGTTGCTGGTGAAAGCATATCGGGGGGTCTACCTGGCTGGCAAAAGCAGCAGGATCGACATGGAAGGACGAAGCAAACTCGGCCATACCAACCATCTATGGAGTCGTGATAGGTATCTCTGGTAGAATGGATCTGGGTGAAGTCTCGAAATCTGGCTCGCTACCTGAGTCATGGATCTCGATGACCTCGTGCTCGTGCGACATCTGTGACACATATATAACTGTATAAGTAAGTGTGTGGTCAAATGAATAATAACACATAAGGCCCAAATAGACAGAAAATCACGTATGCACATAGACACGCAATGGTTTTCATACATGATAAAATTTTTCATGTTTATTTTAAAAAATTTTGGCTTCTCGAATTTTGGACTTAAATCTCAAAATTCTTTGGTTGAAGTCGAGAGTTTTCCCCGAAAACATCTAGTTCGCTAACAACCATTGGCTCTGATACTGATGCGGGTTGGTGTGTATATGGAATTAAGTATATTTTAAGCCCTTTTTACACGTTAGTCAAGTTTAAATTTATACAACACGATATTTTACTAACACCAAACACACATAAGGGCAAGTGCACCCATCGTGAGCGTAGTATAGTGTTGGCAAGATACCGAGGTTGTCCAAGGACACAAGAGCTTTTGGTACCTGTTTATCCTCAACCTCTAATCAAATCAAAAATTTAGAAAAAGGTTTTAGACTAGAAAAATAAAAACTAACTAAAATGCTGAAAAATAAAATAAAAGTAAAAACAGATAGACAAGATGAATCACTTGTCTCCAACGCGTGTATAGTGTAACCTTTGATTATTTCTGCACTTTTGCACTTTTTAAGAGATTATCTTAGTTATTGTAGTAGGCCCCTCTTTTGAAGGTGACGTTACCCTCAACCCAGTAGTTTTTGAGTCAGCAAGGATACAATCCTAAAGGGTCGGATTATTGAAAGATAATTAATTAAGTTATTAATTCATATTGTGGTAGGCCCCTCTTTTGAAGGTGACGTTACCCTCGGCTAAGTAGTCTGAGTCAGCAGGGATACAGTCCTAAGTAGCCGGGTTAAAATATTAATAGTAGTTTAACTTATGAGGGGATCAAAGAGTTTGGACCCCCCACCATCCAATACCGTTGGGTATTGAAGGAGGTCCTACTAAATTTGACCCAGGTCCTTTGCAGGATCTATACACTGAACAATGGCAAGACTCTTACCAAACCGTTCCCTTAACCCCCGACCAGGTAGCCAACATACCTCCATATAGACCGTGGAGATATGAATGGTGAAAATCTTTTATTTTATATAGACATTAAAATAATGCCAAGACACCACGGACAAACGATAAGGAAGAATCACCTTCAACAGAAGAAACTAGTTATTAAAGTCATTAATACATAACCAAGTAAAAAGTGCGAAAAGATTAAAAATAAAAAGTATTACACTAGACACTTGTCTTCACCAAGTGATGTAAGAGACTTAGGCAAACATGGCCTTTGATTGTCAAGAACACTTACGATCAATCTTGGATCCCGAGACGACTCACACACTCTATGATAGACAATGGATGATGGTGGTGGATGATGGTGTTGTGATGGTGGTGGGTGGTGGGTGAAGTGTGAGAGAGGTGGTGTGCCAAGGGATGAGTTGCAAGTGATCCAAGCACTCCTACTTATAGGCTGAACAGAAGTTCGGGCACGGCCCAGTGTCCATCCTTCTCTCTTTCTTCATTAATTGCAGTTTGTCTGCATTAGTTGACCACGCCCCCATGTCCGCTGAGCACGACCCCGTGTGCAGAAGCGTATCTGTACTATCAAGATTTGCCTGGATTCCGCGAATCTTATAGTTGACCACGGCCCCGTGTCCGCTGAGCACGGCCCCGTGGTGGGCGATGGAAGCTTCTACAACTTTGTCTTTTCTTCTCACACTTGGGCACGCACCCGTACTCACTGAGCACGGGGCGTGTTCAACCTTCTGTCTTCTTGATTTTGCTTGGGAAGATGCTGTCGGGGGGTCGGGCATGCCACGTTTGTTCCTTTTCTTGTATTTATGTTAGATTTAGTTGCCTTTTTGCTTCTTTTGTTCATTTGAGTTCATTTAATCCTGAAAATACAAAAGAAAGATAAAAACACACTTTTTCCAACATTAGTACTAAAAAAAGGGTTAGTTTTACGCCACAATTGATGTAATTTATATGTTGCATTTTATGCACATCAAATGCCCCCACACTTGAATCTTTGCTTGTTCTCAAGCAAAACTCTTTATAATGTGGCTTTACCCTCCCAAATGGAATGGGTAGAAGAGAAGGGTTTTTTTTTTTTTTTTTTTTTTTTTTTTTTTTTTTTTTTGGGCTTGTCATAGAGTGTCGGGATTTCCAAGATTCTTTATTAAGTTTTATTTTTTTTATTTACAATCCTATTCGTCATGATTTATTAAACACGTTTCATAAGATAAATTACTTATTAGGGCATAACATGCCTTTTTAAAAATTCCATTTATATACGAGTTCACATAACTCACGTGGGACCACTCAACACTCGGCCGAAGGTGTATTTTTAGTGAATCACTCGAGAGCGGCATGGAACTTACTTCTACCATAGGCTTGCCAAGCAATCAATCCTCCTCCTTTTTAACTATATACCTTTGTAAATATCCAGAGAACTTTTTAGGTGAAGGGTTAGGCTTGGGCTAAAGGTGGGTGGTTGGGTTAGTAGTTAGTAAAAGGGCGAAAAGCGTAAAAAGCGTCGGTTTTCATAAGACTCGATTTTTTATTTATTTTTTTATTTTTTTATTTTGATGAAGTATTTCCTTCAAACAAAGTTATTTTTGATAAACTTGTTAGTTTATTTCTTTGACTTCATCATCATATTTTTTTGAATCAAGTCATACTAAAAACCGAGCTTTGTTACTAAAATAAAGGGTTTAAAATGAAAAAGGGTTTAGGTGGGTAAAGGGTGTTTGGTTTGGGTTATGAAATGAAAAGGTTTAGGCTCAAAGGGGTTAACTAGGGGGATTTTGGGTAGGTGGTAAAAAAAAAAAAGAAAAATAATGGTGTAGAAATAAAAAGGGTTAATCCTAATGCTTCCATCATTTACTTACTCGGGTTTAAGTTGGTAAGGACCAGGAATGTATCGTCGTGGCAAGTTCTAGAGTCGTGAGAACCAAGCGGCTATTCACACAAGAAACAAACAATGAGCATTTAGTTTAAAGATATGTATTTGTATGCTCAATAAAGGCTCAAAACTCACTTTTGTGGGAATGGGTTTTTATGTGATCAAGTATATATAATCAAATTTTAACTAAGCTTGTCATATCGTTTCATAATTTTCTTATGTTGGTTCTTTTTATCACGACGCTATCAGTTGTAAATTTGTAAAAATGTAACCTTTTTAGAACTTGAAATTCCCAAGTTAAACCTAGACAAGTAAAAAAAATGGAAAATTTTTGAAAAAAATTTGGGGTGATTTGCGGTTCCAATAGAGTTTTGTGTAACGCTTGTTAATTAGGACTGGCAAGATTCAAGGTTTTAGCATCCCCCCACACTTAAATCACACATTGTCCTCAATGTGTCCCAAAAATAAGTTTTTAGGTTGATTGAATGTGTAAAAAGGTGTGAAAAGAAAAATTTTCTGTTACTGGGCGTCTGGACACGGCCCCGTGGTGTTCGGGCACGGCCCCGTGTTCAAGTGCCATTAACAAAAGTTTGTAAAAAGAAACAGAAGCCTGGACATGGGGGCGTGTTCAGTGAGCACGCCCCGTGTCCAGTTACCTAGTTACCTGAACTGGGCATTTTCTGCAGATTGTGCAGCACGGGGCCGTGTTGGGCGGGCACGGCCCGTGTTGAACTTGTTGTAACAAAGAAAAATTTGTCGGATGGCCCTGTTTTCGTGCATGGGCCGCTGGTGCAAGTTTCCCTTGTTATCATTCACCATCCCGAGCGTGCTTTATCCATTACAACATAATCCAAACACCAATTTAACTAAAACCATCATTTTATTTAAGTCATAGAGAGAATTACATAATCCTAAAAAGTTAATAATTTAGATAATTAGGTTAAATGAAGCACAAGAAGCTTAAACCAAGAAGTTCTAGCCTAAAAGTTATTCTAATTAGAAAAATTTCCGAAAAGATAATTCTCTCGGTTGGATGCGACTTTGAAGAACTTCTTTTTCCGGGCATGGGTTCCTCACACGTCGGCGAGCCATTCCTCTATCTCCCTTGGGAGGAGAAAGGCGGGCTCATTTGCATCGGTTTGAGGGGGTGCAACTTCCACCGGGACTTCGTGTAAATCTTCAAGTGGAGGCTCCGTTGGAATGTCATCCCATCCGGTAGGATTGTTGATTCCAAGTGCTAGGTTCCAATCCTCTTGAGGAAGGATTTGCTCCATGGGAGGTGTTACAAGAATGTTTAACCTCTGGTGCAAGAGGTTAATTTCTTGAAAACTATTTTCCATCCCCACCGTAAGATAATTTATACGGTCTATCAGGACCTCCTCTACGGAAGTCATCTCGTCAAGAGCTTCACGTAATGCCATTACGTAACATATGAGAGTTGCTTCAATTGACGACCTTCTCTCCCTTCGACTGTTTCTGGAGTGCGCAAAAGTGGTTCCACTGTTTTGACTAGACATTCTACGTAAACAAACAAAAAATAGTTCATTTTAATGAAATAGTTCATCGGGCACGGCCCCGTGCTCAACGAGCACAGCCCTGTGTTCACCTTTCTGTAGATTTTTGGAACAATGAATCTTGGAGTTTCAAATTATTTTTCCAACTTATGAAGCATTTTTGAACAGAAATAACTTAAAACAATGTTGTACAACTTATTTTTAACAAGATTCCTTGGACGAAAATCTAACAAACATCACCATAAAGCTTGGGAACGAGCTTTAATGGAGGTGTTGAGGCAAGAAAGATGAAGAAGAAGGCAATGAATAAAAGAGGAAAGGACATGATGGTTGTTAGAATCTTCTTTTAGAAAATACCTAGGATGGTAGGTGAGAAGATTCTTTCAAATCTCTGTCCCTGGATGGTCCAAATGTGTAGGATTTTGGCTGCATTTATAGAAAACGACAGCATGCTAGACACGGCCCTGTGTCGGCTGGACACGTCCCCGTGTGCAGACGAGATCCTGACACATTTTGTCCGTATTCTGACATAAAGTCAGAAAGGAATCTTTTGGCGGACACGGGGGCGTGTTGACCTGGGCACGGCCCCGTATCGAAAGGCTGATTATGAAGTTTGTCTATTTTTAAGGAGCTTATCCGGATCAGGCGGTTCCTTACTGGATGGAACAACCCCAAAGTGCCTAGGATACCTTAATTGCTCTAGATTAAGACGAGAACGCAAGAGGTTGTCGGTGAGGGTGATTCCTATGCTAAATGTAGGTGGACAAGTCCAACCCTTTCCCGGGCTCTCTGTCACACCCCCAAAATCCACCTGCGGAGTATCACCGCTTGGGAGCGTGACTGACCAGGATCAAGCCACCAATCACATAGAACAATATATATAGTAAAAGTAATTGCCATTAAACCAAACCAAATCCATATGAAAGGTGTTCCAAAACGTAAGTAAGTTATCACTGTTTAGCGGAAGCGTATAATCAAAACCCAACATAATTAAGTACGAAATGTCATAAGGGTTTAATAAGATAATCACGATCCAAGCCCACAACGACCTGATCCTCCATGTGCATGCTCCAAGTATCTAACAACCTGCAAGGCATGCAACAGAGGATCAACAAATAGTTGAGCGAGTTCACAGAAAGTAAATGCGTAATAGTAAGTTCGTTTGTAACATGTGGCTCTACTGGGCCGATAGTATGTTCTATTGGTGGGGGCTTCCCATGTTGTATAACCACTAGACTATTCGTAACCATAAGTGTTCTACATATCCCGAGAACAGTAACACGTACAAGTTTACGTAGGTTTTACGTAAGTAATCCTTCACAACCGAGGATAGGGGTACGCAGGGGTTTACGTAGGTTTTACGTAAGTGCCTGACACAACCGAGGCAGTAGAGAGTATAAGTTCACGTAGGTTTTACGTGAGTGCCCTTCGCAACCTGAGGACAGTGAGCAATACAAGTATACGTAGGTTTTACGTATGTGTCCTGCACAACCGAGGACGATGGTATGGTAGTCTAGTAACAGTGTATGTACGAATCTAGTCAATCTCTTTCCTTCAATCCCATTCCCAAGCCCTTGGGAATCCCATGCCTTAGTAAGGGTGTGAACTCACCTTGGTTTGCTCGGTATGCTATGCTCTAGGGTTTATCAAACGTCTAAGTCCGTTACACACGACCTAGGATATGTTGCACATGATACGATGTAAGTGTTTGCATCAAATTAGGGTTTACACATCTTTGATATCCAAGCAATTGTGTTTTGTGTGTTTATTGTGTACAGGATCATATAGTTGCATTCAAAATCATACAATCATATGCCGAATCACTCAGTTATAAGCAGACATGAACAGTTGCATGAAATTATATACAGAAGCATACAGAAAGCTTAATTGTGGTGTTTGTCATAACCCAGAACCCTTGTTTACTTATTCATTACATAAAATCAACAAACTTGGACTCCTTTGCATCATTAAAAAGGTCGGACATGGGGGTTTCTCATGAAACTCGGACCCCTCATGAGTTAAAGGTCGGATAAGGGTGGGGGGGGGTCAAACTCGGACCATGAGGCTCCCCCTTTAAAAGGTCGGACCTCCAAATACATGAAACAAATTCGGACTAGAGGGGCTACCCCCAAAACTCGGACAAGGCCCCCATTTAATTAAACTCGGACCAATCTTTGAGAGTGGAGAACTTATCCATTTCCTTTATAGCCAGGAAGTGTGCAGACTTGGTGAGTCGATCCACGATCACCCATATAGTGTCATTCCCACGCTGGGATCTGGGTAGGCCTGTAACGAAATCCATGGAAATTTCTTCCCATTTCCATTGCGGTATCTTGGGTTGCTGAAGTAGGCCCGCTGGTTTCTGATACTCCACTTTGACTTTTGCACAAGTCAAACACTTGTCGACGTAAGTAGCGATGTGGGCTTTCATGCTAGGCCACCAATATGTTGTTTTGAGATCGTGGTACATTTTATCCGACCCTGGATGTATTGAGTAGCGAGACTTGTGTGCTTCATCCATCACAAGCTCTCGTAAACCGCCATAGAGTGGGACCCAAATACGCCCCGTTACATAGTAGGCACCGTCTTCCTTTTGTTCCATTCGTTGCCTTGAGCCGCGTAAGGCTTCAGCTTTGACGTTGTCGGGTTTCAATGCTTCGATCTGAGCAGTTCGTATCTGTGCAGGAAGACTGGACTGAATAGTGAGCTGCAAAGCTCGTACACGCCTAGGTAGAGTGTCTTTCCGACTAAGAGCGTCAGCCACAACATTGGCTTTGCCTGGATGATACTTAATAGTGCATTCGTAATCGTTAAGTAACTCGACCCATCGTCGTTGACGCATGTTCAATTCCTTCTGCTTGAAGATATGCTCTAGACTCCTGTGATCGGTGTAAATTGTGCACTTGGTACCGTACAGGTAGTGTCGCCACATCTTGAGCGCGAAAACAACAGCTCCCAGCTCTAAATCATGCATCGTGTAGTTCCGTTCATGAACCTTGAGTTGACGAGAAGCGTAGGCAATAACTTTATCCCGCTGCATCAATACCCAACCAAGCCCCTGTATCGATGCGTCACAATAGACCACAAAATCATCCGTGCCCTCTGGCAATGAGAGAATAGGTGCGCTGCATAGTCTATCCTTCAGGTACTGAAAAGCAGTTTCTTGTGTATTACCCCAACGATAGGTATCACCTTTCTGTGTCAACATAGTAAGCGGCTGTGCAATCTTGGAAAAGTCTTTGATGAATCGTCTGTAGTACCCCACCAAACCCAAAAATTGGCGTATTTCCGTTGGTGTACGCGGTGCAGGCCAATTCCTGATCGAATCTACCTTGGATGGATCGACATGAATCCCATCCCTGTTCACCACATGGCCTAAGAAGTGGACTTCACGAAGCCAGAAGTCGCATTTCGAAAACTTTGCGTACAGTTGCTCCTTTTGAAGAAGTTCCAAGATAAGTCGTAAGTGCTGCTCGTGTTCCTCCTGACTCTTGGAGTAGATCAGAATGTCGTCGATGAAAACGATGACGAACTTGTCTAGATAGTGTTTGCACACCCTGTTCATAAGATCCATGAAAACTGCAGGCGCGTTCGTCAGCCCAAATGGCATGACTAGAAACTCGTAGTGACCGTAGCGAGTTCTGAATGCTGTCTTGGAGACGTCCTCATCCCGGACTCTCAGCTGATGATAACCAGACCTTAGATCAATCTTGGAGTAGTAACTCGACCCTTGCAACTGGTCGAATAAGTCATCAATGCGTGGAAGAGGATAGCGGTTCTTCACTGTGACCTTGTTCAGTTCGCGGTAATCGATGCACATTCTGAAAGTGCCATCCTTCTTTTTCACGAATAATACTGGAGCTCCCCAAGGCGAAGAGCTTGGACGAATAAAGCCCTTATCCAAGAGCTCGTGTAGTTGCTTAGACAGTTCCTCCAGTTCTGTTGGAGCTAAACGATACGGTGCGCGAGCTATAGGTGCTGCTCCTGGGGCTAGCTCGACTTGAAACTCGACCTGGCGATGAGGCGGTAGACCAGGTAAATCTTCAGGAAACACTTGAGGAAAGTCGCGTACAACTGGAATATCCTCTATTCTTTTCTCTTTCGTCGATGCATCAGTAACTAGAGCCAAAATGGCAGTATGACCCTTTTGTAAACATTTCTGAGCCTTCAAGAAAGAGATGATGCCAACCACAGCACCACTCTTGTCGCCTTCAACTTCAAGAGGTTCCTTACCCGTACGAGGAATACGAATGATCTTCTCCTTGCATAGAATCTCCGCCTGCTGCTTGGACAACCAATCCATGCCGATGACAATGCCGAAACTACCCAGAACTTTAGGAATGAGATCAATCGAGAAGGTCTGACCCGCTAGAACGATGTTACAACCCTTGACTACATGCGTGGCTTCTACACTTTTACCATTTGCTAGTTCTACGACATGTTTGGTGTTTAGGGGTGTTGGTGTACGTTTTAACAATTTACTCATTTTCAAAGACATATAACTCGTATCCGCACCCGAATCAAACAAAACAGTAACATAAATGTCGTCAAGAAGAAACTTACCCATAACGACGTTGGGATCATTTCTGGCATCACCCTGCCCCAACACAAATGCACGACCCCTTGCTTCATTGTCGTTGTTGTTCCCACCATTGTTGTTGTTGTTGCCATTTCCCTGATTGTTGTTATTGGTGTTGTTCTGGTTCCTGTTTAGCTGAGGACAGTGCCTTTTGAATTGCCCTTCTGCGCCGCAATGAAAACATCCCTTGTTGCCCTGTTGCTGATTCTGCTGTGCTTGTGGTTGCTGCTGATTCTGATTCGCAGGCCGAGGGCTCCCACAATCTTTGGCCTCATGACCCATCTTGAGGCATCTTTGACAGCGACCCTTGTTACACTGGCCACTGTGGTTTCTGTTGCAGTTGTTACACTTTGGGAGGTTCCCTCGATAACCACCCTGCCTGTGGCTGCCTGAGGAGTGCTGACTGGGACTCTGATAACTGTCAGTCTTTCGCTGCTGAACCTGTGACTGAACTGAAGCTGATTCCTTGCTAGAATCCCCATCCCATTTTCTCTTGTTGTCACTGGGAGTAGCAAGTGTAGCAGAAGTAGTAGCGGTAGCAGTAGCGCTGATACGTTTAGGCAGTTTGTTCTGATCCACTGCCTGATCTGTGATGCGATGAGCGAGGCGTTGAATAGCCTGGATGTTGTCAAGATTAGCTGATGTCACATGGCTCTGAATTTCTGGCGCCAAACCCTTGAGATACAACTCAATACGCTTAACTGGAGGGTCCACCATAGTTGGGCACAGCACGGCCAGCTCGTTTGACCTTTTGGTATAAGCTTCAATCTCTGACCCAACCATTTTCAAATGATAAAGTTCATCTTCCAGCTTATGAATGTCTTCCCGAGTGCAGTATTCCCTTTTGATCAGTTCCTTAAAATCATTCCAAGGGGTGGCGTTAGCAGCTGCCAACCCTAAGATCTGCACTTGTGCGTTCCACCAAGTTAGAGCAATCCCCTCTAAAGTACCAGTGGCATACTTGACCCTGCGAGCCTCAGGGCATTCACACATCTCGAACACAGACTCGAGCTTTTCAAACCAGTGGAGGAGTCCAACCGCTCCTTCAGTGCCACTAAATGTGCTAGGACGACAATCCATAAAGTTCTTGAAAGTGCAGACGGGCTGCTGAGCGTGTTGACCTATTGTGTACGAATAGGACAAGGTTAAACACAAGAGTTAATGTAGGATTCTAAAGATCCTAGTGTGAGTCTAAACTGCAGGGTATACTACCTGCTTGAGCAGCTGCAAGTGCCGCAGCAACTTGTTCATTAACGAAAGCCGTCAACTGGGCTTGTGTCATGTTAATTCGTCCGACCATTGATCTTCACATCAAAGGCAACATAAGTGAGAAAGGTTCGCGAATAGTGCGATGACAGAAGAGTGTAAGCACATAGGTGTTCTCAAGCAATAACAAGTAATGAGCAGTGTAATCTAAGCATACTACGAGCAAAGTTCTATGCAATTCTAGCATGTCGGCAATAAACATAAACCTTATTACCTAGGATGTTGAGTCTTGCACGTGGAGCGAAGCGTCGTTGTGGATCGTTGAGAGCACTGTTCTGGTTATAGTCTGGTTTTAATAAAAACGTTTTCCCCATATTAAAACCAAGTTCTCTATAACCAATGGCTCTGATACCAATCTGTCACACCCCCAAAATCCACCTGCGGAGTATCACCGCTTGGGAGCGTGACTGACCAGGATCAAGCCACCAATCACATAGAACAATATATATAGTAAAAGTAATTGCCATTAAACCAAACCAAATCCATATGAAAGGTGTTCCAAAACATAAGTAAGTTATCACTGTTTAGCGGAAGCGTATAATCAAAACCCAACATAATTAAGTACGAAATGTCATAAGGGTTTAATAAGATAATCACGATCCAAGCCCACAACGACCTGCTCCTCCATGTGCAAGCTCCAAGTATCTAACGACCTGCAAGGCATGCAACAGAGGATCAACAACTAGTTGAGCGAGTTCATAGAAAGTAAATGCGTAATAGTAAGTTCGTTTGTAACATGTGGCTCTACTGGGCTGATAATATGTTCTATTGGTGGGGGCTTCCCATGTTGTATAACCACTAGACTATTTGTAACCATAAGTGTTCTACATATCCCGAGAACAGTAACACGTACAAGTTTACGTAGGTTTTACGTAAGTAATCCTTCACAACCGAGGATAGGGGTACGCGGGGGTTTACGTAGGTTTTACGTAAGTGCCTGACACAACCGAGGCAGTAGAGAGTATAAGTTCACGTAGGTTTTACGTGAGTGCCCTTCGCAACCTGAGGACAGTGAGCAATACAAGTATACGTAGGTTTTACGTATGTGTCCTGCACAACCGAGGACGATGGTATGGTAGTCTAGTAACAGTGTACGTACGAATCTAGTCAATCTCATTCCTTCAATCCCATTCCCAAGCCCTTGGGAATCCCATGCCTTAGTAAGGGTGCGAACTCACCTTGGTTTGCTCGGTATGCTATGCTCTAGGGTTTATCAAACGTCTAAGTCCGTTACACACGACCTAGGATATGTTGCACATGATACGATGTAAGTGTTTGCATCAAATTAGGGTTTACACATCTTTGATATCCAAGCAATTGTGTTTTGTGTGTTTATTGTGTACAGGATCATATAGTTGCATTCAAAATCATACAATCATATGCCGAATCACTCAGTTATAAGCAGACATGAACAGTTGCATGAAATTATATACAGAAGCATACAGAAAGCTTAATTGTGGTGTTTGTCATAACCCAGAACCCTTGTTTACTTATTCATTACATAAAATCAACAAACTTGGACTCCTTTGCATCATTAAAAAGGTCGGACATGGGGGTTTCTCATGAAACTCGGACCCCTCATGAGTTAAAGGTCGGATAAGGGTGAGGGGGGTGAAACTCGGACCATGAGGCTCCCCCTTTAAAAGGTCGGACCTCCAAATACATGAAACAAATTCGGACTAGAGGGGCTACCCCCAAAACTCGGACAAGGCCCCCATTTAATTAAACTCGGACCAATCTTTGACTTATTAAAACTCGGACATACAATCCTAAGCAAAAGTCGGATCCCCTTTGCTTAATTAAAGTCGGACCACCCATGTTTTTATTAAAACTCGGACTGTGATTGCTTTATAACTCGGACAACACACCAACATGCAAAGTTCGGACTTCCATTTTATCATACTTAAAGTTCGGACCTATATATATGAGTCATGAAACTCAGACGATTACATTCATTCACAAAACCTTAGACAAACATTCAATCACACGTTCTTTGTGATTGCAACAGTTACACTTTACACATTCATCAGTTACGTTCTATAATTCATACGATCTGGAAACCCTAGTTCGTGTATTACATGGCAGAAACCAATTCAACAATTAACATCATCATACAACGAATGATTTCACGACTAGTCATCATCATAACACGATAATCAAGAATCAATCAAGGCACAGAACCATTATATCAAAGCTAGGGTTTACAAGTATTCTAATAATCAAGGATTGATACAATCAAACAATCAATAAATAATAATCATTTACCTTGTGTTGATTCTAGAGAAAATGTGGAAATCGAAAGTGATGGATAGCTTGCCAATGATGATGTGATGGTTGCCAGAGAATGTGAAGTACGTGCTTTGGATTTTTGGGAGAATGATTAGTGAAAAAGGGATTAGGGTTAAGTATCTCTAAGATTTCACTAATTACCCTCTACCTCCCTAAGTATCATATTTTACACATGCACACCATCTCATAACAATTTCATAGTTTCACCACCAAGTTCATATATTTACCAAGTCTTTCACAATTAACAAACAACCATGCACAATCACACAATACGATTCCTTGCATCAAAATGTATACAATTCCAAAGCAATCAATTGTGCAAATAAACAACTAAATAATAAATGAACGTGCAATAAATGCTAAATAGGAAATCTTGGAAATTCGAGTTGTCACACTCTTGTTAAAGAAGGTGTATGCCAAATCGCTCAGGTCTATGTATGCATCGAACGATGTCGATTGGGAGTCCTTCACGGGACAATCGGCACAGGGACGACTATCGCTCAAGTCATCGCTAGAGTTGGAGGTAATATCGGGAACATCAGAGTTGTTTGAATGCGATCTCAACAATTCTTTTTGTGTATTGTCTTGAGATGAATTAATAAAATCCATCCTTAGTTCTTTTAACCAATTAAGAATTAGATCTTCTAATTGAAATAGTTCATCAAGAAGCATTTCTCTTAGAAGGTCCGGTTGAGCGCATTTGAGGGAGAGATAGGGATTATTTTTACTTTCGCCCCTCTTAAGGCTACAGGAAAACAATGGGTCTATATAGTGGGGCTTATAATTTAGAAAATAGCATTCTAATTCTTTATGAGGGCCACCACATATTTTACACCACGTACCATAAGATTTCCGAAAGTAAAAAATATCATTATCACTCATGTTTGTGTCAGAAATTACCAACCGTCGGGATCTTATGGTTCTGTTTTCAGTAACTGAATCTTGGGCACGTGGGCGTGTTGAGTGGGCACGACCCCGTGTTCAGCTTACTGTCTGACTTAAAACAGGATTGCCAGTTCCAATGATTGGGCAAGGGGCGTGTTCAGCAGGCGCCGCCCGTGCTGAGTTCTGCAGAAGCTGAAAAATTATGAAAATCCTCAAAAAAAAAAAAAAAAACAGAAAAATATAGAAAAACGATTATGCCGTTAATTCCTAACTTTCTTAAAATCCTTGTGTCCCCGGCAACGGCGCCAAAAACTTGATGCGGGTTGGTGTGTATATGGAATAAAACACAATATTTTACTAACACCAAACACACATATGGGCAAGTGCACCCATCGTGAGCGTAGTATAGTGTTGGCAAGATACCGAGGTCGTCCAAGGACATAAGAGCTTTTAGTACCGGTTTATCCTCAACCTCTAATCAAATCAAAAATTTAGAAAAAGGTTTTAGACTAGAAAAATAAAAACTAACTAAAATGCTGAAAAATAAAATAAAAGTAAAAACAGATAGACAAGATGAATCACATGGCTCCGACGCGTGTATAGTGTAACGTTTGATTATTTCCGAACTTTTGCACTTTTTAAGAGATTATCTTAGTTATTGTAGTAGGCCCCTCTTTTGAAGGTGACGTTACCCTCAACCCAGTAGTTTGAGTCAGCAAGGATACAATCCAAAAGGGTCGGATTATTGAAAGATAATTAATTAAGTTATCAATGCATATTGTGGTAGGCCCCTCTTTTGAAGGTGACGTTACCCTCGGCTAAGTAGTCTGAGTCAGCAGGGATACAGTCCTAAGTAGCCGGGTTAAAATATTAATAGTAGTTTAACTTATGAGGGGATCAAAGAGTTTGGACCCCTGCCATCCAATACCAGTGGGTATTGAAGGAGGTCCTACTAAATTTGACCCAGGTCCATTGCAGGATCTATACACTGAACAATGGCAAGACTCTTACCAAACCGTTCCCTTAACCCCCGACCAGGTAGCCAACATACCTCCATATAGACCGTGGAGATATGTATGGTGAAAATCTTCTATTTAATATAAACAGTAAAATAATGCCAGGACACCACGGACAAACGATAAGGAAGAATCACCTTCAACATAAGAAACTAGTTATTAAAGTCATTAATACATAACCAAGTAAAAAGTGCGAAAAGATTAAAAATAAAAAGTATTACGCTAGACACTTGTCTTCACCAAGTGATCTAAGAGACTTAGGCAAACATGGCCTTTAATTGTCAAGAACTCTTATGATCAATCTTGGATCCCGAGACGACTCACACACACTCTATGATGGACAATGGATGATGGTGGTGGATGATGGTGTTGTGATGGTGGTGGGTGGTGGGTGAAGTGTGAGAGAGGTGGTGTGCCAAGGGATGAGTTGCAAGTGATCCAAGCACTCCTACTTATAGGCTGAACAGAAGCTCGGGCACGGCCCCGTGCCCGTTGGGCACGGCCCCGTGTCCATCCTTCTCTCTTTCTTCATTAATTGCAGTTTATCTGCATTAGTTGACCACGCCCCCGTGTCCGCTGAGCACGACCCCGTGTGCAGAAGCGTATCTGTACTATCAAGATTTGCCTGGATTCCGCGAATCTTATAGTTGACCACGGCCCCGTGTCCGCTGTGCATGGCCCCGTGGTGGGCGATGGAAGCTTCTACAACTTTGTCTTTTCTGCTGACACTTAGGCACGCCCCCGTGCTCACTGAGCACGGGGCGTGTTCAGCCTTCTGTCTTCGTGATTTTGCTTGGGATGATACTGTCAGGGGGTCGGGCATGCCACGTTTGTTCCTTTTCTTGTATTTATGTCAGATTTTGTTGCCTTTTTGCTTCTTTTGTTCATTTGAGCTCATTTAATCCTGAAAATACAAAAGCAAGACAAAAACACACTTTTTCCAACATTAGTACTAAAAAAGGGTTAGTTTTATGCCACAATTGATGTAATTTATATGTAGCATTTTGTGCACATCAAATACCCCCACACTTGAATCTTTGCTTGTCCTCAAGCAAAACTCTTTATAATGTGGCTTTACACTCCCAAATGGAATGGGTAGAAGAGAAGGGTTTTTTTTTGGGCTTGTCATAGAGTGTCGGGATTTCCAAGATTCTTTATTAAGTTTTATTTTTATTTATTTACAATCCTCTTCGTCATGATTTATTAAACACGTTTCATAAGATAATTTACTTATTAGGGCATAACATGCCTTTTTAAAAATTCCATTTATATACGAGTTCACATACCTCACGGGGGGTCACTTAACACTCGGCCGAAGGTGTATTTTTATTGAATCACTCGAGAGCGGCATGGAACTTACTTCTACCATAGGCTTGCCAAGCAATCAATCATCCTCCTTTTTATCATCATTTTTTTTTAATCAAGTCATACCAAAAACCGAGCTTTGTTACTAAAATAAAGGGTTTAAAATGAGAAAGGGTTTAGGTGGGTAAAGGGTGTTTGGTTTGGGTTATGAGATGAAAAGGTTTAGACTCAAAGGGGTTAACTAGGGAGATTTTGGGTAGGTGGTAAAAAGAAAAGAAAAATAATGGTGTAGAAATAAAAATGGTTAATCCTAATGCCTCCATCATTTACTTACTCGGGTTTAAGTTGGTAAGGACCGGGAATGTATCGTCGTGGCAAGTTCTAGAGTCGTGAGAACCAAGCGGCTATTCACACAAGAAATGAAAAATGAGCATTTAGTTTAAAGATATGTATTTGTATGCTCAATAAAGGCTCAAAACTCACTTTTGTGGGAATGGGTTTTTATGTGATCAAGTATATATAATCAAATTTTAACTAAGCCTGTCATGCCGTTTCATAATTTTCTTATGTTGGTTCTTTTTATCACGACGCTATCGGTTGTAAATTTGTAAAAATATAACCTTTTTAGAACTTGAAATTCCCAAGTTAAACCTAGACTAGTAAAAAAAAAAGGAAAATTTTTGAAAAAAAAATTGGGGTGATTAGCGGTTCCAATAGAGTTTTGTGTAAGGCTTGTTAATTAGGACTTGCAAGATTCAAGGTTTTAGCATCCCCCCCACACTTAAATTACACATTGTCCTCAATGTGTCCTAAAAATAAGTTTCTAGGTTGATTGAATGTGTAAAAAGGTGTGAAAAGCAAAATTTTCTGTTACTGGGCGTCTAGACACGGCCCCGTGGTGTCCGGGCACGGCCCCCTGTTCAAGTGCCAGTAACAAAAGTTTGTAAAAAGAAACAGAAGCCTGGACATGGGGGCGTGTTCAGTGAGCACGCCCCGTGTCTAGTTACCTGAACTGGGCATTTTCTACAGATTGTGAAGCACGGGGCCGTGTTGGGCTGGCACGGCCCGTGCTGAACTTGCTGTAACGAAGAAAAATTTGTCGGATGGCCCTGTTTTCGTGCATGGGTCGCTGGTGCATGTTTCCCCTATTATCCTTCACCATCCGGAGTGTGCTTTATCTATTATAACATCATCCAAACACCAATTTAACTAAAACGATCATTTTATTTAAGTCATAGAGAGAATTACATAATCCTAAAAAGTTAATAATTTAGATAATTAGGTTAATCGAAGCACAAGAATGTAACAACTCGAATTTCCAAGATTCCTATTTCGCATTTATTGCACGTTCATTGTTTGTGTAGTTAATTATTTGCACAATTAATTGCTATGGAATTGTATACGTTTGGATACAATGAAGTGTTTTGTGTGATTGTGCATGGTTATGTGTTAATTGTGATAAACTTGTCAAATGCATAAACTTGGTGGTGAAACTGTGAAATTGATTGAGATGGTGCACTTTTGTAAAATAGAATAATTGAGGGTGTAAAGAGTTATTAGTGAAACCTAAATCATACTTAACCCTAATCCCTTTTCACTAATCATTTACACACAAAACAAAACACGTACTTGCAATCCTCTGATTCTCTGGCAATCATCATCACCATCATCATTGGCACAAGACATTCATCACTTTTGTTTCCACATTCCCTCTAGAATCATTCAAGGTAATCGTTAATCATTGGTTTTTGTTAATTGTTGATTGATTCATTCATGCTAAACCCTAGTTCTCATTTGATATTCTCTGCTTATTGATTGAGCCTGATTTATTGAGAAATGAATAAGATTATTATGAAATCAATTGCATGATGATTTAGATGTACGATATGTTTAAACTGTTGATGATTGATTTTGATTCTGCACTATGAGAATGTATGAAATTAGGGTTTTGAAACAAAGAACGTAACTGTTGAATGTATGAAGCGTAACTGTTACAATCACATTGAACGTATGATTGATGTTTTGTCTGAGTTTTTGACCTGTATGTTTGTCAGAGTTTTGATAGCATGTTATCCGACTTTTTGTTGATCTAAATAGTCTGAGTTTTAAGCCTTGTAACCTAGTCAGACTTTTGGAAGTTTTATGTTGGTTCGGAGTTTAAACAAATAAGCAAAGTGTCCGAACTATAAGTTTGGAAGCATAAAGGTCCGAGTTCTTAAGATGATAACTTGTCCGAGTTTTGTATAGTGACAAGGGTCCGACTTCTATTAAACACTAGGGTCCGAGTTTCTTACATAATAGGGGTCCGACTTTGTGGCCCATGTCCATTTGGTCTGACTTTTAACCCAAGACAATTTGGTCAGAGTTTGTGCATGTAGGGGAGGGGTGTCCGAGCTTTAACCCCCACCCCTTATTGTCCGAGTTTCATGACCTTTTATGGTCCGAGTCTTGGCTCAAACTCTTGTCCGAGCTTTATTCATGTAAGGGGGTCCGAGTTTTGGGACTTGATCCCTTGTTCGACCTTTAAAGCCCCCACCACCCTCTTATCCGACTTTCAAACAGGGGAAGCCCCCCCCCCCACACTTGTCTGAGTTTTAAGAAGGGCAAGGTTCTGTCTGACTTTGTGTGATGATAGAATGAATCCCTGAATGTGTGTTATTTGATGTTGAAGTTGTTAAGATGTGTATGCTATTGTGTTAAGCCACCAACTCCATTAAACTTGTAAAGTTATTAACACTGCTGAATGTATTAAGAATGTTAACAGTGACAATTAGATTAATATCCACGTAAGATTAAACCGTGAAAGCAAAGGCGTGAACCATGAATTATGTGAATGCGATGAACTGATTACATGATGTATGATTCTATATGTGTATAATCGTATGACATTGAATGCAACTGTATGATTCTGCATGCGTGAACATTCTATGTGATATCATCATGTACACAATAAACACACAAGACACAGCTGCTTGAATGTCAATGATTTGCAAACCCTAATTTGATGCAAACACTTACATCGTATCATGTGCAACATATCCTAGGTCGTGTGTAACGGACTTAGATATTTGATAAACCCTAGAGCATAGCATACCGAGCAAACCAAGGTGAGTTCACACAGCCAAGGCATGGGGTTCCCAGGGTGGGAATGGGATTGAATGATTTATTCGTACATACTTAGTTAATCGAACTTAATGATATGGCCTCGGGAGAGGAAGAGTAAAGATAAGATACGGCTAGACTTGTATACCCATTTGAACTGATCTTCGCACACACGTCAGGGGTTGGCTGCGATATTATGACTAATCATTCGCACACATGCCTTGAGAAGGCCGCGAACTATAGATACTAAAACTTCGCAAGTAATGCCAGGGTGGGCGCGATACAAATATACAGAGTCTAGGATATTTGGGAGTATTACCCCAATCTTCGCATGCATGCCGAGAGGCCCGCGATGGAAACTAATAAGATACATGACTTAACGAACGAACATAATGCGACTCATACTATTACCATTACTGAACTTTACACTGTGAACTCGCTCAACTAGTTGTTGATCCTCTGTTACATGCCTTGCAGGTCGTTAGATACATGGAGCTTGCACAGGGAGGAGCAGGTCGTTGTGGAGCATGGATCGTGGATGCCATGTTAAAACATTTAAACATTTGAACTTATGTTACGCATTGGGTTTTCATACTTATGCTTCCGCTACACTTTGAAACTATAATTATGTTTTGAACACCTATCGTATTGAATGACTGGTTTGCATTTACTTTACTTAATATTAATTACATGCTCAATATGATTAGTGGCTTGATCCTGGTCAGTCACGCTCCCAAGCGGTGATATTCCGCAGGTGGATTTTGGGGGTGTGACAAAGAAGCTTAAACCAAGAAGTTCTAGCCTAAAACTTATTCTAATTAGCAAAATTTCCGAAAAGATAATTCTCTCGGTTGGATGCGGCTTTGAAGAACTTCTTTTTTCTGGGCATGGGTTCCTCACACGTCGGCGAGCCATTCCTCTATCTCCCTTGGGAGGAGAAAGGCGGGCTCATTTGCATCGGTTTGAGGGGGTGCAACTTCCACCAGGAGTTCTTGTAAATCTTCAAGTGGAGGCTCCGCTAGAATGTCATCCCATCCGGTAGGATTGTTGATTCCAAGTGCTAGGTTCCAATCCTCTTGAGGGAGGATTAGCTCCGTGGGAGGTGTTACAAGAATGTTTAACCTCGGGTGGAAGAGGTTAATTTCTTGAAAACTGTTTTCCATGCCCACTGTAAGATCATTTATACGGTCTATCAGGACCTCCTCTACCGAAGTCATCTCGTCAAGAGCTTCACGTAATGCCATTACGTAACGTACGAGAGTTGCTTCATTTGACGACCTTCTCTTCCTTCGACTGTTTCTGGAGTGCGCAGAAGAGGTTCCACTGTTTTGACTAGACATTCTACGTAAAGAAACAAAAAATAGTTCATTTTAATGAAACAGTTCATCGGGCACGGCCCCGTGCTCAACGAGCACGGCCCCGTGTTCACCTTTTTATAGATTTTTGGAACAAGGAATCTTGGAGTTTCAAATTATTTTTCCAACTTATGAAGCATTTTTGAACAGAAATAACTTAAAACAATGTTGTACAACTTATTTTTAACAAGATTCCTTAGACGAAAATCTAACAAACATCACCATAAAGCTTGGGAACAAGCTTTAATGGAGGTGTTGAGGCAAGAAAGACGAAGAAGAAGGCAATGAATAAAAGAGGAAAGGACAAGATGGTTGTTAGAACCTTCTTTTAGAAAATACCTAGGATGGTAGGTGAGAAGATCCTTTCAAATCTCTGTCCCTGGATGGTCCAAATGTGCAGGATTCTTGGCTGCATTTATAGAAAACGACAGCACGCTGGACACGGCCTCGTGTCGGCTGGACACGGCCCCGTGTGCAGATGAGATCCTGACACATTTTGTCCGTATTCTGACATAAAGGCAGAAAGGAATCTTTTGGCATACACGGGGGTGTGTTGACCTGGGCACGGCCCCGTATCGAAAGGCTGATTATGAAGTTTGTCTATTTTTAAGGAGCTTATCCGGATCGGGCGGTTCCTTACTGGATGGAACAACCCCAAAGTGCCTAAGATACCTTAATTGCTCTAGATTAAGACGAGAACGCAAGAGGTTGTCGGTGAGGGTGATTCCTATGCTAAATGTAGGTGGAGAAGTCCAACCCTTTCCCGGGCTCTCGTTAAAGAAGGTGTATGCCGAATCGCTCAGGTCTATGTATGCATCGAACAAAGTCGATGGGGAGTCCTTCACGACACAATCGGCACAGGGACGACTATTGCTCAAGTCATCGCTAGAGTTGGAGGTAATATCGGGAACATCGGAGTTGTTTGAATGCGATCTCAACAATTCTTCTTGTGTATTGTCTTGAGATGAATTAATAAAATCCATCCTAAGTTGTTTTAACCAATTAAGAATTAGATCTTCTAATTGAAATAGTTCATCAAGAAGCATTTCTCTTAGAAGGTCCGGTTGAGCGCATTCGAGGGAGAGATAGGGATTATTTTTACTTTCGCCCCTCTTAAGGCTACAGGAAAACAATGGGTGTATATAGTGGGACTTATAATTTAGAAAATAGCATTCTAATTCTTTATGAGGGCCACCACATATTTGACACCACGTACCATAAGAGTGCCGAAAGTAAAAAATATCATTATCACTCATGTTTGTGTCAGAAATTACCAACCGTCGGGATCTTACGGTTCTGTTTTCAGTAACTGAATCTTGGGCATGGGGGCGTGTTGAGTGGGCACGGCCCCGAGTTCTGCAGAAGCTGAAAAATTATGAAAATCCTAAAAAAACAGAAAAATTTAGAAAAAACAATTAGGCCGTTGATTCCTAACTTTCTTAAAATCCTTGTGTCCCCGGCAACGGCGCCAAAAACTTGATGCGGGTTGGTGTGTATATGGAATTAAGTATATGTTAAGCCCTTTTTACACGTTAGTCAAGTTTTAAATTTATAAAACACGATATTTTACTAACACCAAACACACATATGGGCAAGTGCACCCATCGTGAGCGTAGTATAGTGTTGGCAAGATACCGAGGTCGTCTAAGGACACAAGAGCTTTTAGTACCGGTTTATCCACAACGTCTAATCAAATCAAAAATTTACAAAAAGGTTTTAGACTAGAAAAATAAAAACTAACTAAAATACTGAAAAATAAAATAAAAGTAAAAACAGATAGACAAGATGAATCAATTGGCTCCGACGCGTGTATAGTGTAACCTTTGATTACTTCCGCACTTTTGCACTTTTTAAGGGATTATCTTAGTTATTGTAGTAGGCCCCTCTTTTGAAGGTGACGTTACCCTCAACCCAGTAGTTTGAGTCAGCAAGGATACAATCCTAAAGGGTCGGATTATTGAAAGATAATTAATTAAGTAATTAATGCATTTTGTGGTAGGCCCCTCTTTTGAATGTGACGTTACCCTCGGCTAAGTAGTCTGAGTCAGCAGGGATACAGTCCTAAGTAGCCGGGTTAAAATATTAATAGTAGTTTAACTTATGAGGGGATCAAAGAGTTTGGACCCCCGCCATCCAATACCGGTGGGTATTGAAGGAGGTCCTACTAAATTTGACACAGGTCCTTTGCAGGATCTATACACTGAACAATGGCAAGACTCTTACTAAACCATTCCCTTAACCCCCGACCAGGTAGCCAACATACCTCCATATAGACCGTGGATATATGAATGGTGAAAATCTTTTATTTTATATAGACAGTAAAATAATGCCAAGACACCACTGACAAACGATAAGGAAGAATCACCTTCAACATAAGAAACTAGTTATTAAAGTCACTAATACATAACCAAGTAAAAAGTGCGAAAAGATTAAAAATAAAAAGTATTACACTAGACACTTGTCTTCACCAAGTGATGTAAGAGACTTAGACAAACATGGCCTTTGATTGCCAAGAACTCTTACGATCAATCTTGGATCCCGAGACGACTCACACACTATATGATGGACAATGGATGATGGTGGTGGATGATGGTGTTGTGATGGTGGTGGGTGGTGGGTGAAGTGTGAGAGAGGTGGTGTGCCAAGGGATGGTTGCAAGTGATCCAAGCACTCCTATTTATAGGCTGAACAGAAGCTCGGGCATGGCCCCGTGTCCATTGGGCATGACCCCGTGTACATCCTTCTCTCTTTCTTCATTAATTGCAGTCTGTCTGCATTAGTTGACCATGCCCCCGTGTCCACTGAGCACGACCCCGTGTGCAGAAGCGTATCTGTACTATCAAGATATGCCTAGATTCCGCGAATCTTATAGTTGACCATGGCCCCATGTCCGCTGAGCACGGCATCGTGGTGGGCGATGGAAGCTTCTACATCTTTGTCTTTTCTGCTGACACTTGGGCACGCCCCCGTGCTCACTGAGCACGAGGCGTGTTCAGCCTTCTGTCTTCTTAATTTTGCTTGGGAAGATGCTGTCGGGGGGTCAGGCATGCCACGTTTGTTCCTTTTCTTGTATTTATGTTAGATTTAGTTGCCTTTTTACTTCTTTTGTTCATTTGAGCTCATTTACGCCACAATTGATGTAATTTATATGTTGCATTTTGTGCACATCAGATACCAACTTCTGTTACACCCCAAAAACGTCGTAGCGGAGTATAAAACCTAGTGTTGATGGAAGTTGGTGCCCATTTATATCTTGCTAAACGATGCATTTAATTGTTGGACATTTTAACTTAATTAAAACATAGATTTTAAAACATAAGTCTTAAATTTCATCACAACCACACCACAGTTAAGTTGTCTTGATCCTTACGGATCTTATTACATTTCTCCGAAATTGTTTTAAAAGTTTGTCCAACATATTAAGAAACCAAACATGCATCAACAACCACAAGATACGCCATAATTCCTGAAGTCGAACTCAAGTACCTGAAGAACACGTTAAAATCAAGTGTCAACACAAAGGAAGGTGAGTTCACATATTCATATTTAAATAATTTGATCCCAAGGAAAATCTTTCTGTTGATGCATGGGATGTCTGTTGACTTCGTCTGCAATAGGGCTTAGGTCAAAGTAGGTTAAGATAGGGTCTTGAAAGTCAAAATCATGTATTATGTAATAGATTCGCTTATGTGATCATATGTTGATAGGTCCGCTTGTATGAACATAGGATAGACATAGGTTCGCTTATAAGTAAAATCAGGTGGTTCGCTTTAGTGACAAGTTGATAGGTTTGCTTATTTGGCAGTCCGTATAAGCGAACCACACAACACTATATATACCTGATTAGTTGTTCATTGAAGCGAACCCAGGAAGTTGCTTGTGTAACAAAACTCTGTCAAATTTACATCAGAAAGTAATAAAAGGAAAGGAATTGAATAGGAAAGCTGTTGTAACTTCATTTACGTTGATTCCGCCTTCGTACGTGAAGATGAACGTTCTCTACTGACTATTCAGGGTTGGAACACGGTCCAACACTTTCTAATTATGTGTTTATTATCAAAACATCCATATAATTTACGAAAGTCTATTTATTTCCTTAATAAAATTCCAAGGGCCAGCCGTTGCAAGCGTTTCCCAAAAACTTCGAACAAAGCATCTTCCCAAGTTTACATATTAAATTTATAATATCAAATATTCGGACTCGCAAGTTAGCTAGACATTACAAACTATATATGTACAATGAGGGTATAATCAATGCTAGATAATAAACAGAATATCAATTCGTCGTTTGAATTAACACGGAGCGACCGGTCACGACGGGGTTGTCAACCCGATAGATCTACCAACAATTCCTCGCGTGCCATACTTAAATGATTAAACGACATCACTTGCACATGGCCCATATCGAGGTCATCTATGATGCCTGCCTCACGTACAATTTATATATATATCCTACTAATATGACAAATTTAATATAAACCGTTATACGAATTTACTGAAATCTCTGGGACCATAAATTCGTCCCAACTACACGGACGTTTTCTCTGAAACACTATAACAAATCCCCGTTTCTTCCCGAAACATATATTTTTACCAAAACCATTTCTCCCCGAAACATATATTCACCAAAACCGTTTCATCCCGAAACATATAATTTCACCAAAACCGTTTCTCCCCGAAACATATATATTTATCAAATCCATATATTTTTGATGAAAATATATAATTTATATCAAAATGAATGTTTTATTCCAAAAACAATATTAAACCCTTTTAGACGTGTTCTTCCCCTAAAAGATATACTAAACGGTAAAAAGAGGGAGTTTAGTGACACTCACCTTTGGGTGCGTATTTTTAAATAGTGCAATCCCACAAATTGGTTTCTACATGTCCTATTATGTGTAGGAACGATTCATCAATTAACATATCACAAAAATCCTAAGTTTCTCTGTATCTTAGAATTTTCACATAACTTTGAGATTTTCTGAAAAAGTTATCGTTTTAGATTATGTTGGCACGTTAATATATATATATATATATATATATATATATATATATATATATATATATATGAGATTTTGCGACTTGAACGATTTTATTGGTGACCGTTATCATGTAAATCCGTTAATGTTGGATCGTCGTGTGACCCTAACGAGTCAATCTGAGTAGTTCATCATCAAAAACAAAGGCGGAATCAATGTAATTGATGTCAAACAACTTGTTTTCCTTTAATTTTCTTCTTATATTGATTTCCTGAGCTTTTACAATTCTGATAACAATTCGGCAGCACCTCGGCTCTCAAAGAATGACTTCTAATTCTGTACCAAATGAACTAGGCACATCAGTATTTATAGGAGAGCTAATTCCGCTTGAAACAGTCTCATGCGGAATTACCAGTTCACCCAGAATTACTTAATTCCGTGCGGAATTAGTAATATCGCTTGAACTTGCTAATTCCGTTTGAAATGTCTTAGGTACCTTTCAAGCGGAATTACCTATAACACTGTTTTCTCGATTTCCGTGCCCTGATCTATCTAATACAATACAAGACTCAATAAAGACGAAGTTAACAGACATTAGTGCATCAACAGACTCCCCCTTGGATGTTGACGAAGTCTTTAGCATCCTGTCATCCGTCTTTAGTCTTGATCTATCGTTCTCTGCCCTGAATTGTATTGACATTGTAAAACACCCTTCAATCTTCTATCTTCAAACTTTAACCTTCAATCTCCCCTTTGAACGTTGATCCAGAATTCTGACTCCCCCTTTCGCAGACTCCCCCTCTCGATAAACTGGGACTTGAATTCTGGTTCAAACTTTGACATTCTCTTTGCCATGGGGATCTTGACTCCTGTTTCCTGTTTCTCAACCATATAACATTACAATCTGTACAATCTTAAACTTCCATTACCTGTTCATCAGTTTTAGAAATCCACTTAAGTATTCAGGTCCAAGTTAATGACCCTGATTACTCAATTTATCTACCAAGTACAACTTAATGACCTTGGTTGATCTGTGACAAAAACAAACTGATTTTTGTTCAACATTTTCAAATTTTCTGAAAAATTACATGTTTCAAGTTAATGAACTTGTTTTGACTTTCCATTTTTTTAATCAATATGCTAAGCTCCCAACTCATCATCCAGCTTAGAATATTTCTGCATCTGCTCCAATCTTCTGAATCTGAAGATCAACTCTTCACTTTGGTTTGTCGAAAAATAAAGCAGAAATGAAAAATCTTTTTAGATTTTTTGAATAAAGTTTCTAAACTAGAAATGAATTACAGAAATAAAATGCAGAATGTAAACTATTTACAAACATATTTTTGATGAGCGTGTTAAGGAATCATATCAGCTAATGACAAGTTACTAGCACCATTAAGCTCAATAACATACTAAGTCTTAAACAATTCACTTAGATTTTCGATATACTGATCCTCTTAAATATTCATACAAACTTCAACCTGTTCAGGATACGATTTAGGTGAATTAAAGACTTAAACTTATATGTGTGTCCCACTCTTGAAAATACTCCCGTATCAAGATCCCAATATTCAGTCTTACAGGTGAGTATACCACATATGATATCTGTAAAAGGGTTAAATGCGAAACGGTGAGAGCTCAGGTCAGAACTTCCGTTCAGCAGAGAGATTACGGTTCGTCTTTAGGTGTGTTCCCTTTAGAGAATCTTTTCGTCAACAACACATGATTAACATTTTTCAATGCTTCATCATTTTTTGTACTGAGGGTGATGCTATATTTCAAGTAATGTGGAAAGTATTATACGGGGACTAGGCCATTGTTTCCGCAAAATCAGAAGTCCCAGGATAATACCCCAGATATCACTGAGTATAAAGACCTAGTATCTCAGAAAAAAGGACCTTTCAAACAAGATTTCAGGGGTTACCTATATATCCAAGATTTGTTCCCCACAAAATAAGCAAGTTTGAATTTTAGGTTTATATCCCAAACAAGATTTACTGAATGTATAAAAACCTATCGACACATCATCAGCAAGACTGTTTAACACTTTTAAACTTTACATTTCTTTAGCGTACCGTAACTGTCAAGCCAATGTACTATCATTTTCCATTTTTTACACAAGCTCTTTTTCAGTTTTCTATTGTTTTTGGATTTTGAAATTTTCTCATGTTTTTGGATTTTTGATATTTTTTACTGTTTTTGTATTTTCTAAAAATATAATACTCCCCCTAAATACCAAAACAAGTAAAAAATCGACAAACCATTGCAGATTGTTTCTCAACATCATCATCTACAATGTTATCCTCATCAACACCAATAATCCCATCCGACACCGATAAAAGCATCATACCATTTAGATATAAAAGATATTTAAAACGTGTTTTATCAAATGCTTTGGTATGTAAATCAGCTTTCTATTCGTCAGTGTGGATATTCTCAATTCGTATCAACTTCTTCTCGAAACAATCTCGGATGAAGTGATGACGAATTTCGATGTGTTTCGTTTTAGCGTGATGAACATGATTTTTTGTAATGTTTATTGCAGCCTCATTATCAACAAAGATAGGGGTGTTAAGAAATTGCAAAACATAGTCCCGCATCTGTTGCTGGATCCACAAGATGTGAGAGCAGTAACTGCTAACAGATACATACTCAGCTTCACATGTGGATAGAGCCACAGAGGTTTGCTTCTTACATTGCTAGGTGACCAAACGTGGTCCAAAGAACTGACAACCCGCTGTTGTTGATTTTGCATTAACTTTGCAGCTTCCGTAGTCGGAATCAGAATACCCTTCGAGCGTGAAATCTTTTGTTTTTGGATACCACAACCCCAATGATGAAGTTCCTTTCAGGTAGCGCAATATCCATTTCACAATCACCAATGCGAAGCTCTGGGGCTTGACTGAAACCGTGCTGCGAGGCACGTTGGATACATGATATCAGGTCTTGAAGCAGTTAAGTACATCAACGATCCGATCATGGAACGATACATCGTTTCATCTACCCTGTCTCCGGTGAGATCTGGGTTTATCCCATGATTTGTCGCTAAAGGGGTTGAAGCTGGAGTAGATCCTGACATCCCAAATTTCTCTAAGATATCATGAACATACTTCGTCTGATGTATGAAAATTCCCTCAGGTAGTTAATCCACTTGAAGTCCCAAGAAGAATTTCATCTCCCCCATCGATGACATTTCAAACTTTTGCTTCATAACTGATTCAAAGTCTTTGCACAGATTTTCATTCGTTGACCCAAATATGATGTCATCCACGTATATCTGAACTATCAGAAGATGTCCGTCGACCTCTTTGGTGAAGAGAGTGGCATCCACTTTTCGTCGGATGAACCTATTGGCTAGCAGGTGTTGAGACAATGTCTCGTACCAAGCTCTCGGGGCGTGGTGTAAACCATACAACGCTTTATCCAACAAATAAACCTTGTCTTTGTGGATTGGGTCGGTGAAGCCCGGTGGCTGTCCGACATATACCTCCTCTTTAACCTTCCCGTAGAGAAAAGCCGATTTAACATCTAGCTGATATACTTTGAAATTTTTCCACGATGCAAATGCCAGTTCCTCAGCAATTTGTTGAATCATAGTATCAAGACTAATGGTCTTTGGATCAACAACAATGTTTCCTATGGGATCAAGATAACATTCTCTATTAGCATCCCATCTCTTCGCCTTTTTAGCTTCATTGAATGTAGAAGACATTCTGTAGGATCAGTTTGACCTCTAGAATGAGTCAATTTGAGCAATACACACTAATTGAGTGGCGGAAACACACAATCAGATTAGAATCAGATAGAAAGAGTAGAAAATATATGAAGATACGTTGCAGATACTTTAACTACTTGCTTCTCATTCACTTTCACTTGAAATTTTGGCAGAGTAACATTACATGTAAGACCTGACCGTTTGAAATGAGAAGCACACTAGCCTATATATAGACTTTCCTGACCGTTTGAAAGTAACACTTACACTTTCAAACGGACAGCTAACACACACTTCCGTTTGAAACACAACAAGCACATTTCAAACGGACAGCTTATAAACATAACAAAAACTTTACAAATTTGACCCCTAGACTATACAAACTTGACATATTTAGACCCTAGACTTAAGACATAGGCTTTAGACATACTGCACCAACACATTCTGATCATCCTAGTTTGAGCTTTCATCTTTCTGTTGACGTACTTCTCTTTTTCATTTCTGTTGTCTTTAAAAGGAACAGGCTGAATAGGCTTTGCCACAAACGCATATCCTACTGCATCCTCTTCTGGTAACAGTTCGCTCCAGTCAAAACCTTCATCATCATGAATCACAGCAAGAGCTCTGGATTTTTCTTTGGGGGTATCCTCAAGCTGCTTCATTCTGGGTGGTTCTGATTTCTTCTGATGATAGATTGCTCTTTTGTAATAATCTTCTCGAAACAGATTTGCAGTATCATCAGCTGGTGCGTTACGACATTCTCTTTTGAAATGTCCTTTTTGTTTGCACCTGAAGCACGTGACTTTTGATTTGTCAAAGCCAAGTTTTGTGGACGGCCTTCCGATAGAATGTCTACCAGTAATCTCCATGAACCGTTGTGCACGTCGGACTACACTAGCCATACACCACCTGATGTCGATCAACTCCATCTCTTCAGGATTGATCTGATCGTAATCCTCCTTGGTGAGATTAGTGTTTCCAATCTTGCCTGCCACAAGGCTCTCATATGACTCTAACACAGAAGCTAAGAACACCATCTGCTGCTTTGCGGATTCTTCGCTGAAATTTTGAGCATTCTTTAAATCCACAGCAATGTTACATTGAAACAAGTTCTTTGAAGCTGGTTGGCTTGAAGTTGACGAAGAACAACTGTGAAAACCACTGCTTGAACTCTCATTACTTGATGTGTTAGAATTCTCAGCAGAAAAAGCTGTCTTGGGAAACACATTCTTGGGAATCATGCTTTTTGGATAGTACAGCTCCACATTCTGCTGATATGAAGAATGATTGACTTTGTTTGATTTCTTTATCTCCAGCTCATGACTCTCCAGTCTCTTAATCAACAAATCAACCGCCAGATCCTCATATTTGATTGTATTCTTCAACATCAAGGCAAAATATTGCCAATCCATCTCATCCGGCAACGAGTCAAACAATTTGTCCACTAATTCTTCTCAAGAATATACAACCCCGTGTCTTGCCAGCTCCAAATTCAAGTGCCCAAATCTCTCAATCATCTTAGAAACAGATTCATTTTTTTGACAACCAAATAAATCAAACTCTTTTCTTAACAGTTTCTTTTTGTTTTTTACTATTTCAGCACTACCCACACATTTCACTCTTAATTTTTCCAAAAGATCTGTAGCATTGGTGTATTCAATAAAAGAGATTATGTCGTCTCTGACAGACTGATGAAGCAATGCAATGCACTTTTGTTCAACAACAAAATTTTCTATATCTTCAGTTTGTGTCAGATTTTCACCATGTTGTCCTCCATCATTGAATCCATTCTTTAAACTTTTCCAGCTTGGATACGCAAACGCTTTCAACCACTCTTCAAATCTTTTGGCCCACCTATTGTACTCTTCAATCGCCATCAACTTTGGAGGTTTGTTGTATGTGTCGTATGCACTCTCCACACTTACAGCTTCAGACAAAGTTTTCTTCGCACTTGGAGTGTTTTCATTGGTGTTGTTTGAAGTATCATCTCCAGTGTTTCCCGCGAAAGCAAACATGTCACTAAAAGGATTCATAAACTCGTCCATCTTTCAAGTACCTGAAAAGTCAACAAACACTTAGAAAAATTTTTGGAATTTTGAAAATTGCAGCTTCAAACGGAATCACTTGAAGCGGAATTGCTTCAAACGAAATTACCACACAAACGGGATTACTGATTTCAAACGGGATTACCAATTTCAAACGGTATTACCAAACAGATCTTAATTCCGTGCGGAATTAGGTAAATTTCAAATGAAATTAGGCCAACTGAAACGAAATTAAGTTCTTTGAAGCGGAATTATTAATTCCGTTTGAATGGTTCAAGTGGAATTAAATCCCGCGTGAAATTCACTGCACTTTTCAAGCGAAATTAAGTACCAAGTGTAATTCCGTGCGGAATTACAGTGAAATTTTCAAACGAAATTAAGATGACGTCAGCATTTTCGAATCTGTTTTCAACCGGAATTACAAGTTTTGTCCAATTTTGATTGAATTAAGGTCCAATTCTTTCAAGGATTACTTAAAACTGTGTTTTGCTTGATATATGTGAATTTTAAGCCATTTCAACAGTTAAATTTTGTTCAAATCAGAAAAGAAGGTGTAGAAGTGAGAGAATCCGATGAAATCAAGCTGAATTGGTATGAACTCCTCGTCCTGAGCTCTGATACCACTTGTTGGATTGTTGTGTGACCCTAACGAGTCAATCTGAGTAGTTCATCATAAAAACAAAGGCGGAATCAATGTAATTGATGTCAAACAGCTTGTTTTCCTTTAATTTTCTTCTTATATTGATTTCCTGAGCTTTTACAATTCTGATAACAATTCGGCGGTACCTCGAAATATGTGAAATTCAAGACATTTTGACCGTGAAAACTAGTTCAATTTCAAAAAGAAGGTGTAGAAGACAGAAATTATGGCTGTTTTGGCAAGAACTCTTCCTCCTAAGCTCTGATACCAATTGTAGGATCGGTTCGTGACCCAAACGAGTCAATCAGAAGAGTTCTAATTTGTTTCAAGGCGGAAACGATGAAACAGACTTGGAAAACAGCTTGATTCACTTATAAATGTCTTGTTTTATTGATTTAACAGCAATTCAGATCAAACGACACGTCGGCAGCACTTCGTTACCGGAAATCCAAAAGTTACAAATGATTTCGCTTGGAAAACAGCTTGATTCACTTATAAATGTCTTGTTTTATTGATTTAACAGCAATTCAGATCAAACGACACGTCGGCAGCACTTCGGTACCGGAAAACACACTCAAACGAAATTAGATTCCAAACGGAATCTAATTCCGCACGGAATTACCTTAACACTTTCAAGCGGAATTACCCAGTTCAAGCGAAATTACCTCTAAACCTATTTTCTCGAACTACTTGCCCTGATCTAACATTCTTAGAACAAGACTCGATACAAGACGAAGTTGATAGACGCATGCACCAACAAGAGTCCTAATGATTGTAGTCTAGACTCGAGAAGGAATCCTAGTTCACTACAATCGAAGGTCTGATACTAAACTGTCACACCCTGACTTTTGCGGAAGCGTGATTTGGTGTGACTTGCTTAATATCATTGCATTCAATCATAACAAACAACTATATGTTAAAACCAAGGTGTTAATCCATAGACTGAGTTTCAAAATATTACAATCGTCATTGTTTGACATGAATCGAAGACTTTAAGTTTAGATCACATGACCACCAAAGCTTAATGTTCCATACTGGACTTCACAAAAGACACAGCCAGACTAGGTTTCAAGCCATGTATCTTACCCAAGATAAAATACATAACCCAAACCCTTCGACTTCGGATGACACCTTTTATCAGAGACATGACTTGTAAACTCCAACGCCCGCCAGATCCATAATTAATTTCCTGAAATACATGTAGTTTGAAAACATCAACAAAAGTTGAGCGAGTTCATGTGTTTTATATGTGTGCACGAGTATCCTTGAAAACATGTGTAACTAATACATTAATATAAGTGACATGGTATAGGAAGCACTCAACCCTGTAAGCGTATTTCGTACCGGCCCCTTCGGCAGAACGACATAGTCACCACATGCGGCCAACTCGCAGGCCCATGGGTGGGGCTCGCAACACCCAATAGATCTATCACTCATTCCCCTTGGTCATTATACAAGGATTAATGGTCTTAAGTCAATCGCCTATCCATTCACATGATCTAGCAGTACATTCCTTAGCTAATCATACCACTTGTAATTGTTTGTGAATAGTATGTATCGTGTATTTCACCCTCGAAGTTATAAAACCAAAAACAGTTAGAGAAAAGGGGGTCATGAACTCACAGTTTTGCGTTCTTCGAATTCGCCTGTAACTCAAAATTTCCTCTGGTGTACACGACTACCTACAATGTACTATGGTCTTATTAGACGAGCGGGTCGTGCCTTGACTTAGTATTATTTAGTGCCCTTGGGATACGTTTCCAAGTGCCTTCATCAATATTCCAAGTTATATAATTATTTGTCAAAATAACTAATATTTTAATTTAAATTATATTTATTAAATTTTGGAATAATTGTTAAATCATATTATCGTAACTTATTTCCTTCCCAAGGATGGGGTATCTTTTGTATTTTTGCCATATTTTGGGGTCGTACTCTGGTGTGTATTTATCCGTATGAGAATACGTATTTTATTGTATTCATTAAGTATTCTTATACTTAATTTCGTATTAATCTTCCGAAATATTATTTCTAATAAAATTTCACATATATTTCCAAAATATATATTCTAAGGAACATTACTTAGAAAAATTATTTATAACTTTTCCTTTGGAAAAAATATTGGTATTGTCATATAAGTTCCAATAATAATATATTTTCAAGTCTCACTTAGAAAATATATTTGTAAACTTATTTTTATCCAAAAATAATGTATTTCAAGTGTACTCAAGAAAGTATATATCATTCCCAAAAATTATATATCTTCTAAAAATTCCAAGAAAATATATTTTTACATCCCAAAAATAATATATTTTCTCCTTGTCAAAAAGATGACATAACTTTGTAATAATTGTAAAAATCATATTTTCATTTCCCTGTGTCCGAAATATTATTTACCAAAATATACTTTGTGAACATATTTCCCGGAATATTTTGTAAGTTAAATTTCTTGTTCGGTTTTCATCAATATTTTGTATGTAACTTGTATATTTATTCCTTGAGATTTTGGTAATACTTTGGATGGCAATTCTTGGTTTATTTGTGAGTTATATTATTTCAAATCCTAAAATAATATAACTAATGCACAAAGTATACAAATAATCACACACATGGTGTTATCTAAATATATATTTCCCAAATACATATTTAGTCACTTTTATTTATAAAAACCAACCTCGAATAACTATAACTTTTGTAGCAAAAATTATGGCAAAGTTTATGTAACAATATATTGTTGAAAAGACACTTGTAAGTGCATGTTTATAGATATTTTTTCTAAGTGTTTAGATTTTTAGAAAATTTTACCGTAGTTTCCCCTAAAATGGAGGTTTCCATGCTTTCAAGCATATCATTTTCTTTTGTAAAATCATCACAATTAATTTACAATCAACTCTAAACAACTTAATCATATCAATCTTGCCAAAAATATCATTTTCTACTATTTCATGAACTTGAAAGTTTATGAAAATTTTTAGTAACTTGGTAGTGTGTTTAGTGAGTTTAGTTACACTTTAAAGTATGGTTGTTTATTTAAAAAACATCATTCTTGAAGGATTTAGATGTTTACAACATGCAATCATATTTTACAAAAATTTTTCCTTATGAAATTTCTTGTTACACAAGTGTTTCTACACTTGTTTAACCGCTAAAAATAGTGTTTCTTTATGTAAGAACCAAGTTTTAACAAAACTTATATTTTTTAACTCGGTTTCTTTAGAAATCATCCATAAAATTTTTAGATCTACAATTATTATATCTTACTTTTATTTTACAAGAAAACCATGTATTATTTTAAGTTCATGTTTCTCATGAGGATGCTCCATTTACTTCTATCATGTTCATCCTCTTATCTTGCTAGATTATGTTTTTAATCATGATCTAGCAAGATCATATGATGATCAACATCATTTATACAAGTAATCATTCATCAAGTATCACAACAACACTAAACAACATGATTTCTTTAAGTTTTCTTATAATTTCAAGCTTATGTTCATGTTTCATCTTTAAGTTTCTTAGTGTTCTTAATGATTTCAACATGCATCATTCTTTAACCACTTGAAATAGATGTAAAATGGAAGGATTTGTGTTCTTACCACTAGCTCAAGGCTAGGGATGATTCAAGTGAAGAAAACAAGTGGATAAAAGAAAATGATGAAGGTCCTTGAACTTTCGAAAGCTCCAAACTTCCTTATTCGGCTTCTAACACCCTTGTGTGTATATGGAATTGAATAAAAATGATTAAATGATGGTGGTATGTGGCTGGTTATTTTCGGCCGTAAGTGGGAGGGGGAAGAAGAAAGAGTTTCAAGTGTCGAGTATGTTAGAGAATGAGAAATATGAAACTAGTGGTCCATCTTTATAACTTTCCAACCCATCATATCTCCTAATGGGTATGTGCTAATCATGTAGGAGACAATATCTATTAAAGAATTCAAATAAATCAAGGAGTGGGGGCCACACTATGGCTATTTACTAGGTGGGGTGGGGGTATAGATGTAGGCTCCAACCGTTAGTTAGATATCTAGTTGAATTTCAAGTGTTTAGTTATGGTGTTTAGTTATTAGATATTTGTATAGTGTGTTATGATGTTCGGGTACCATAACTAGCTTGGTAAGGTGCTAAACAATGCTTCTAGTGTAAATTTGATGCTTCGGGTAGTGTCTGGTTGTTCGGTTGGATACTGGCTTGTTAAGGTGCTAAACTTGTAGTCTAGTATGCTTTATGTACCCTTTTGTGACACTTTTGATTCCCGACACTTATGAAAGCATTCAGGACCATTTAATCATATTTCTACTTGATATTAGACTGTTTAAATGTTGTATTTTGCTGAATTTTGCAGTTTCTATGAGTTTTAGGCACTTTCTGGCACTTAAACTATTACTTAAGGATGCAGTTTTGTGATCCTTACTTTCCTACACACTACACTAGTGTAATACTTGGTTCTGGTTCATATTATGTCTCAAAACAACGTCTGTCTATGTTCTGAACTCCGTCAGCATCTTCCCGGTTTGTCTGTTAACTGTGCTAACTGTGCTTTGTGCATCATTTATGTCTATATGTTTGCATGCAGTCAATGATATGTCATTTGCAATATGTGATGCACATGTGTGTGTAAAGCAATAATCAGAAAGCAGTTCAAGTCATTAATTGTAATTCAGCACGGTCATTAAACATTAATCAAGATTAATTAATTGTACGGATGCATGCAAATTTGGCAGTTGTCACATTGGGTGGCGAAAATATATCTAACTAGTTTGTTGACGCAAAATTGGCGAAGTTGTGATCGTTACGATGTAGTACCGGAAACTTGTGATTCGAATATTTCGTTGGTATCCCTAAGCCTATTTAAGGTGTATACATTAGTTATAAGTCTTACGGACATTAAAATGGTATATTCTAGTGTCGAGGACATTTTGTTTTGATTATATTTTGGCACAGGATGGACAAAGTGCATTTATAGGCGTTTACCGGAAAGTTAAGGTGTTTTAGTGATTAGGTTCCCTATTGGGGGATTTTTATTCGTGTTTTATCTACCAAGTGCGTTCATGCCCTTCGTCGGTCGTTCCGGCAGTTTTCGGAACTTGTTGGCTTCAACAGTGTGTTTAGGTGAATAGTGTTTTCAGCCTTTTGCCAATATATTAAGACATAGTTACCAATTTTCTTGCGACGTGGCGATTGTATTAATGTTTTTTCACATATATAACCATGTCCTATGATTGCTAGACTTTATACGACCTAATCATGCAATAATTAAATCGTAATGAACGTAATTAAAAGTTAAATCAAGTGTTTAAGTTGTACGGAATTACCATTATTTTTGCCAGTTGTCGCATTCTCCCCCCGTTAGAAGAATTTCGTCCCGAAATTCAAGTCGTGTTACCAGTTGCAGGGGATGTCTTGAAACAGGTGAGGGTACTTGGATTTCATTTGATCCTCACGTTCCCACGTATACTCAGGACTGTGACGCGAGTTCCAACGAACTTTAACTAGCTTTACACGACTCCTCCGTGTCTTGTGGACCTTCCAGTCCGTAACCTTGATGTGCACAAAATGCAACATATAAATTACATCAGTTTTGGCATAAAACTAACCCTTTTTAGTACTAATGTTGGAAAAAGCGTGTTTTTGTCTTCCGTTTGTATTTTCAGGATTAAATGAGCTCAAATGAACAAAAGAAGCAAAAAGGCAGCTAAATCTGACATAAATACAAGAAAAGGAACAAACGTGGCATGCCCGACCCCCCGACAACATCTTCCCAAGCAAAAACAAGAGAACAGAAGGCTGAACACGCCCCGTGCTCAATGAGCACGAGGGCGTGCCCAAGTGTCTGCAGAAAAGACAAAGGTGTAGAAGCTTCTATCGCCCACCACGTGGCCGTGCTCGGCGGACACGGGGCCGTGGTCAACTATAAGATTCGCAGAATCCGGGCAAATCTTGATAGTACGGATATGCTTCTGCACACGGGGTCATGCCCAGCGGACACGGGGGCGTGGTCAACTAATGCAGGCAAACTGCAATTAATGAAGACAGAGAAGGAGGATGGACACGGGGCCGTGCCCGAGCTGCTGTTAAGGCTATAAATAGGGGTGCTTGGCTCATTTGCAAACCATCCCTTGGCACATCACCTCTCTCACACTTCACCCACCACCCACCACCATCACAACACCATCATCTACCACCATCATCCATTGTCCATCATAGAGTGTGTGAGTCGTCTCGGGATCCAAGATTGATCATAAGAGTTATTGACAATCAAAGGCCATGTTTGCCCAAGTCTCTTACATCACTTGGTGAAGACAAGTGTTTAGTGTAATACTTTTTATTTTTAATCTTTTCGCACTTTTTATTTGGTTATGCATTAATGACTTTAATAACTAGTTTCTTATGTTGAAGGTGATTCTTCCTTATCGTTTATCCGTGGTGTCTTGGCATTACTTTACTGTCTATATAAAATAAAAGATTTTCATCATTCATATCTCCACGGTCTATATGGAGATATGTTGGCTACCTGGTCGGGGGTTAAGGGAACGGTTTGGTAAGAGTCTTGCCATTGTTCAGTGTATAGATCCTGCAAAGGACCTGGGTCAAATTTAGTAGGACCTCCTTCAATACCCACCGGTATTGGATGGCTGGGGTCCAAACTCTTTGATCCCCTCATAAGTAAGCTACTATTAAAACTTTAACCCGGCTATTTAGGTATGTATCCCTGCTGACTCAGACTACTTAGCCGAGGGTAACGTCACCTTCAAAAGAGGGGCCTACCACATTATGCATTAATAACTTAATTAATTATCTTTTATTAATCCGACCCTTTAGGATTGTATCCTTGCTGACTCAAACTACTGGGTTGAGGGTAACGTCACCTTCAAAAGAGGGGCCTACTACAATAACTAAGATAATCTCTTGAAAAGTGCAAAAGTGCGAAAATAATCAAAGGTTACACTACACACGAGTCGGATCCAAGTGATTCATCTTGTCTATCTGTTTTTTTTATTTTTAATTTTATTTTTCAGCATTTTAGTTAGTTTTATCTTTCTAGTTTAAAAAAAAAAAAAAAACCCTTTTTTCTAACTTTTGATTTGATTAGACGTTGAGGATAAACCGGTACTAAAAACTCTTGTGTCCTTGGACGACCTCGGTATCTTACCAACACTATACTACATCCACGATGGGTGCACTTGCCCATATGTGTGTTTAGTGTTAGTAAATATCGTGTTCTACAAATTTAAAATTTGGCTAAAAAGTGTAAAAAGGGCTTAAAATCTACACCTAAAATATATTACACTACACGCACATCAAGTTTTTGGCGCCGCTGCCGGGGACACGAGGATTTTAAGAAAGTTAGGAATCAACGGCCTAATCGTTTTTTTTTATTTTTCTGTTTTTTTAGGATGTTCTTAATTTTTCAGCTTCTGCAGAACTCAGCACGGGCTGTGCCCGCTGAACATGCCCCGTGCCCAATCATTGGAACTGGCAATCCTATTTTAAGTCAGACAGTAAGTTGAACACGGGGTCGTGCCCACTCAACACGCCCCGTGCCCAAGATTCAGTTATTGAAAACAGAACCCTAAGATCCCGACGGTTGGTTATTTCTGATACAAACATGAGTGATACTGATATTTTTTACTTTCGGCACTCTAATGGTACGTGGTGTTAAATATGAGGTGGCTCTCATAAAGAATTAGAATGTTATTTTCTAAATTATAAGCCCCACTATATAGACCCATTGTTTTCCTGTAGCCTTAAGAGGGGCGAAAGTAAAAATAATCCATATCTCTCTCTCGAATGCTCTCAACCGGACCTTCTAGGAGAAATGCTTCTTGATGAACTATTTCAATTAGAAGATCTAATTCTAAATTAGTTAAAAGAACTTAAGATGGATTTCATTGATTCATCTCAAGACGATACCTAAGAAGAATTGTTGGGATCGCATTCGAATAAAAACAACTTCGTTGTTCCCGATAATACCTTTAGCTCTAGCGAAGACTTGGGCGATAGTCGTCCCTGTGCCGATTGTGCCGGGAAGGACTCTGCATCGACTTCGTTCGGTGCATACATAGACCTGAGCGATTCGGCATACACCTTCTTTAACGAGAGCCCGGGAAAGGGTTGGACTTGTCCACCTACATTTAGCATAGGAATCACCCTCACCGATAACCTCTTGCGTTCTTGTCTTAATCTAGATCAATTATGGTATCTTAGGCACTTTGGGGTTGTTCCATCCAGTAAGGAACCGCCCGATCCGGATAAGTTCCTTAGGAATAGACGAAACTTTATAAACAACCTCTAGACACGGGGCCGTGCCCAGGTCAACACGGCCCCGTGTCCACCAAAAGATTCCTTTCTGACTTTTTGTCAGAATACGGACAAAATGTGACAGGATCTTGCCTGCACACGGGGCCGCATTTAAACACCCATTTTGTGTTAATTTTCCTGTGACCATTAGGCAAATCTACTAACTTCCACACTCCTAACTTCTCGAACTGGCTTAGTTCCTCCTGCATCGCGTTGACCCAAGAATCTTCAGTAAGTGCCTCCTTATAAGTCCTCGGTTCAATCTGCGAGATAAAACAACTAAGTGAAAACTCAGTTTGTAACGGAGCAACTGTAGAATAAAAACAAGTAAGCCCTTGATCAATTTGTCATCTAGTGCGGACGCCTGATTGCAATTCTCCGATAATCAACTCCTCCGGATGGTATGAAAGAGTTCTTGGCGTTGCCTCGCCTGGAATTAGTGATATTCTGGTTTACATCGTGTTCACCGACTGGATTTGTTTGCATTGAAATCTGAATTTGTTCCCCCTCAGAATCTGAATCACCATGGTCAAATACTGGCATGTTATCAGATTCTAAATTCTCATTGACTGCCGTCTGATTATCAAGAGCTTGTTCTAAAGATTACTGAAAATCATCATGTTCACCAGCATTGCTTGGACCGGCTTCATCATCATTTAAAGTTTGCCGTCATCTTCTAGAATACTTAGCTGGAAATCTTTCTCCTGATGACTCATACTCTCTTAGAATATCCAACTCATCAAAGAACTCCATTTCTTCCTCTGTTTCTTCTTCCATGTCAAACGAATCCCACAAAGTATCATAATTAAATCTCCATGAGTCTCCTGGATTCTGCGGTGGCATAGTGTAACCTTGACACTCAACATTCGATGCTTCAATTATCCGCTTCAAGCTTGGAACAAACACTCATCGTAATGGACTTGAATAACCAACGAATATGCCTTCGATGCTCTTTGGACCAAACTTTCCAAAAGGCTCTAGAACAGTACAGGGAGACCCAAACGGTTCTAAATATTTCAGGTTCGGCTTGCGCTTATTGATCAACTCGAAACATGTTTTGTTGAATTTCTTTACAGTGAAAACCCGGTTGAGTGTATAGCAAGCGGCTGACACTGCTTCTGCCCAAAAATTGATTGGTAGCTTTGAATCAGCAAGCATCGTCCTGGCCGTTTCGATTAGCGTCCTGTTCTTTCTTTCAGCTACTCCATTTTGCTGCGGAGTGTAAGGAGCACTAAATTCATGCAATATACCTCTTTCATCACAATATTCTTCCATTCGATTGTTCTTGAACTCAGTACCATTATCACTTCTGATTCGTGCTTGGTACACATTTTCAATCTTTCTGAAATGCCATCAAACTTTCAAACGTCTCATCTTTCGACTTCAGAAATGAAACCCACGAAAATCTGGAATAATCGTCGGTTACTACAAGACAGTAGAGATCACCAGTTATGCTTTTGACGTTTACTGGACCAAACAATTCCATATGAAGTCTCTCTAAAGGTCTTGAGACTGAATTGACTTTCTTTTGAGGATCTGACTTCTTCTTCTGTTTGCCTTTGATGTAGCTAATGCACTCCCCTTCCAGATGGAAACTTTTAAAATGAACACCAGTTACCAAGTCATTGTGCACTAGGTGATTCATTTTTCATAAATGTATATAACCCATCTTTCGGTGCCACAATTTCGATTCTTTCTCTGTTGCTCTTGACATGAAGCAATGAGCCTGACCCGTGGTAGTAGTAGCTACGCTCATGTCCAACATGTACAGATCATTGACTCTAGGTGCTCTCATGATAACCCACTCTTCGGGAACAACAAATCCTGGTTTCAAGATCAAACATTCTTTGTCTGTGAAGTGTGTTGTATACTTTCTATCATAGATTTGAGAAATACTCAGAAGATTATTCTCAAGCTCAGCAATGTAGTTAACTCTTTCAAATGTAACAATTCCGTTCGATAACGTTCCTTCACCGATAATTCTACCTCCTTGATTTCCAGCAAAACCCACGTAACCTCCATTAAAACCACGAATATCGTACAGCAGGGTCTTCTTCCCTGTCATGTGCCGAGAAGCTCCACTATCCATAATCCATCGTGAAACGGATCTTGGAAGCTCCTGAACATTTCAAAAACACTTAGTTAGATTTTGATGTCACCCAAGCCTCTATCGACTCAGGTAACTGAACATCAAGGACGGTTCTTTTGGTGATCAATGGTGGAAAATTCTTATCATTGATCTTCAAGCTTTCTTCAGACACCAACCTCAACCTCTTTGTATAAGAAAAACTCATCTTTCTGAGGTTGACCAGATGGTTGGTCTTTCTTTGGAACATCTTTCGTCTCAGACTTTTGCATTTCTTTCTCAAGTTTCACGTAATAATCCAAAGGAACATTCATCTTTACTGGTGTAGTAGAAGATGATTGTTTTTCTGACTCTGATACCTTTGGTTTTGGAGAACTTGTTTTTTTTTTCAACCACTTTTGGTTTCCATGTTTGTTGAGATGACGCAACCCGTTTGTAAAACTTGTCATTTTTAGTTACCAAATTTTTAACAGGTTCAGTTTTGACTTTGATGTTTTCATTTTTCAAAACCTTTTTCTCAACAACCATTGGAACTTTGCCTTTCACATCAACTTTCTTTTTCTGAATCTCAACAACTTCAGTCTTAGGCTTCAAGTTGGTACATTTTCGTGCAATATGTCCAACTTGATTACATTTGAAGCATGTTCGAGTGTCAACTACCCGACTTGTGCCTTCAGACTGAGGCTGTGAGTCCTTCTTCTCAAAGAACTCTTTGTTTGATTTTGAAAAAAATTTAGATTCTTCATCAGAAAGTGAACTCGAACTTGAACTTTTCACAAACACTTTCTTCTCAGCAAATCTTCTGTTTTGAACATTCTTTTTCTGATATTTCTTACCACCCTGATAACCATCCGACCATTTGTTTTGATTGTTGATATAAAACAGCGGTGGAACAACAGATTTCTTATAGTAAGATTTATCTTTTTCAAAGTTCATTTGCCTCTTTGTTTGTTTCAAACTTTCAATTTCCGACACATCGATTTCCATCAACTTGAACACTTTTGTCAGTTTTGCAACATTAACATTCTCCAGTGGAAACTCAGAATCCGAATACAACTAATCCGATCCCGACATCTTGTACATGACAAGAGTAGGTTCTTCATTTAAGTTGTTTTTGGTTTCGGAATGTATTTGTCCAAGAAACATTCATCTTCCTCAGTAGTGTCACTTTCAGATTTTAAAACATTTTCAGCCATGCTTTTAACAATTTCAGTTTGAACACTATCGTCATTGGAAGATGAAGTGAATGTGACATCAATTGTGTCCGGAAGTTTCACTTCATTAACATCTTCATCATTAACCAACCCTGATTGTTTCTTTGAATAATTGTTTAGAACTGGTGGTGGAACTTGATGATAACCCACCCCGGTTCCATCAGAATATACATGTTCGCCTACTTTGTTCTTTCCAATTGGTTTGGGGACGATATGTTGGAGAACAAAGCTTGCCGAGTTGTAACTATTCAATTTCAACTGGATGCGTTCATTTTCAATTTTAGCTTCTTGAAACTGAAGCTTCAACTTAGCAATTTCATCCAGTTGCTGGTTGATTAACTCTTCTTTCACCCTAAGAACTCCCAACAGTTGAAGATTTTCCTTGGTTGTCTTACCATTTCTTTCATCAGAATCTTTAACCGTTCGTTTTAGCTTCTCAAATTTTTCTAAAATCTGACGATTTTCAAGAATTAACTTTTCGTTTTCTTTCCTAACTCTTTCTATGTCATTTTTATCATTTTCGATTTTCTCAGTTAATTCTTTTAATCTGTCATTTGAAGCTTTCAACAATTTATCACGGTTTAAGATCTGATCTTCAACACTTCTGACTCTACCAGTCAGATCTTCAACTTTCTTACTACTGAGGTAAGTGATTGTACTACAAACTTTGCACTCTTTCATGCAATTTTTGCAGTCGTTCTCTGATTTAACTTTCTTACCTGACTCATGTGTATCATTTGAACTGACCTTGTTTTTGGACTCACTTGAAACTGCCTCTAGTTCTTTTGCAGCAAGAACTTTTTCTGCCATCTTCTTCAAGTTTTCAGTGGTGAATTCTTGTGGTGTATCAATGATCCCATCATCAGTCTTCTTTGGCTGCTGCTCTTTTTCTTTCTCTTTTTCTTCTACTTTCTCTTCTCCACCTCCCCACCATAAGAAACAATGACTTCTAATTCCGTACCAAATGAACTAGGCACATCAGTATTTATAGGAGAGCTAATTCCGCTTGAAACAGTCTCAAGCGGAATTACCAGTTCACGCGGAATTACTTAATTCCGTGCGGAATTAGTAATATCGCTTGAACTTGCTAATTCCGTTTGAAATGTCTTAGGCACCTTTCAAGCGGAATTACCTATAACACTGTTTTCTCGATTTCCGTGCCCTGATCTATCTAATACAATACAAGACTCAGTAAAGACGAAGTTAACAGACATTAGTGCATCAACAGTTAACACACCCGTTTATACGTAATATATCTACGATTTGCGCATCGTAATATATATACATAAACGTACACATAAATTAAGCATAGTAACACGCGAAATCTTGTTAACTTATTTATTTTGTCATTTTTAAAGCATGCATACATAAAATAACTTATATATATCAATTTTCATGCTCGACAAACAAGTTACACATTTAACGCGATTTTTACCGTTTTGAACGTACAAGTGTACATGCATAGTCTAAATTTTCCGCTATCATGTCAACACTTAAAATATTATCATATACACATATCCAAATCACATAACACATTTTAACACATAAGGTTCACCCAAAAATAACCCATGCTAGTGTTCATTGTAAAACGCGTATTTTAGTGATTCGGTAACGTTTTCGAGCGTCGGAAGTCACGTATGACCAACCAAAGACCAATTAAACTTAAAATTAGTTAAAATACTTATTTTTAAACTAAAAATATCAGTTTCATAAAAATCGCTCGAAAAGCCGATTTTTGACCGTTTTACCGCATAGTTTTGCGTTAAACGTTACTATAACCATCCCAACTCGGAATGACTTGATATTTTAACACAATACATGTTATTTACTGATTAAAATGATGATTATAATCAGATTAGTGCAGTTTTTGTGTAAGTCACATAAATCATGCGATTTCACGTATTTTACAACTCATAAAGCACCAAGTACAACATGCAAAGCTAGTAAACTTTATGACAAAGTTTTATATCATTTAACACTTCAAAATATTCATATTTTAGTGTTTATAATCTGATCAAAACTTATTTTCATCAAATCATGATCAAATCATTTTTTCATGATTACAAATCAACATGCATGTCCATATATGTGCATCTAATGCACTCACATCACATCATCATCATTACACATGATTTAAATACACCCAAGAACATATTAACTCCATGTTCTAACAAATCACAGCATATTTCATCCATAATCATCTAATCATACAGACATAAATGCAAGTATTCTTACATTTATGAGTATGTGACAAAAATTACATGCATGCATACATATATACATACATATACATGACATATATACTGTGAGGACCGGTTGTTCGGTTCTAGATTGAACAACTCAGGTCGGACCGATCACTGTAGAAGTGCGGAATCCATATACAGTGTAGAAGAAGAATCAACAACGAAATCAACGTTTAAAGCTTCAATTCTCATTAAGATGTGCAAAAGTACAAGGAACCAGTGAGAATTTAACAGAGCTCCGCCTCAGAGACAACCAAGCAACGACCAGCCAAAAAGCTAAACAAATGAACCCCTAGTATCCTATTTATAGGCGAGATGGACTGGGAGAATATGTCGTCCGATCAGACGGGCTTTACAATACACGTTCCGTTCCGTTTTTCTCCCAGTTATATAATAACATACAAACAAAACTATATATTGACACAAACAGGACAAAATATAGACTAAGTACAGACGGAAGCTACAGACATAGTACATCTACAGACTCCCCCTTGAATGTAGTTGCAGTCTTCCTTCCTGTACAGTCTTCAACGTGCCTTCCTACTGTGCCTGTATTCCCTAGCTTTCTGCCTTCTTTTCTCTTTTCTTTCTTCTAACATTTGTCTCCTCAAAGGTCTTCCTGTTTCATTCCACCATTTGCGATACTCTGGATCTCCATCCTTTGATTTCTCCCACCTAGGAATCTTGTTTTCTTGTGATTCAGTAGGTGTTTGATCTGTATCTGCAGTCTTTCAAACTTCCTTCGACCTAGCACAGCAGCTCTCTCTGTGATCTTCTTAATTCTTTCACTTCTTTTCTCTTTCTTCAGAAATTCTTCTAATTCTAAATCTCTGAACTTTGTTTCCCAATATCTACCAGAGTTAATATCTTTGGCGAAGCAAACGTTCACGGTCTTCTGATATTGTTGCGCTTGAACTTTATCAGGCTCATTATATACTATCTTGTTGAAGAACGGCAATCAATATCTTTCTTTGAGCAGTTTACCAGCCACATTGGATCTAACACATTGATGCGTCTAGTTTCACCTGTCTTCTTATCAAACAATGATATAACTGCTTCCGATGTGCTTTGATTATATAACCAACCTTTGAAGTCTTCATAGAAATCCTGTTCCATTGCACGAAGCGGCATGTTCTTTAGACATCTAGGAGGCTTGATCTTCAATGTAATGTCTTTTTCACCTTTAATTGGATCAACTTTGACAACTTGTTCTGGCCTGTGTGGCTTCCAATCAGGAAAGTTCTCTTTGGCTTGCAGCTTTATGTAGTTCCACAGCTTCTGATCATGCATTTAACTTCCAAACCATAGTAGAACTGCTTAATATTCTTCGTTTATACAAGTTCTTCAACATCCCACCATGGAAGTGTCTTGATGTCAGATAGGAATTCAAAGTATTGAACTCCATGTTCTCTTCTGATTGCATAAACCTTTAAGTCTTCCAAATAACCCCACAAGAGAATATTACCCAGAGATTTTTCTGGATGATCTGTAAAATATTGTAGCGGCCTATTATACTTTCTTTCCTTCGGCATTACCTTGAAGCATCGCTTCCTTCCTTCAAGAAGTTCTTCTTGTGGAATAGTTTCAGGAACTCCTTCAGTAGAGATCCTCTCCACTACTTTCCTTCTCACTTCGTCTTCATTGTGAGATTGAAATAATTCGCTCAATGTAGGAAAGTCTTCGTCAACTCCAGTATAATGAAATGGAGTATCTTCTTCAGACAAATCAGAATCTTCTTCAATAATCGCATCTTTGAAATTATCAGCTTCATTAACAAACTTGAAAGAATATTCTCTTTCAGGAGAGGGTGGTATCTCGTCTTCAATATCAAACTTCATATTCCCATCATCCATCCCTAACTCCTCTAACATTGATTCTCTGGTTCTATTTTCCTCCAACTCTGCCTCAATCTCAGCATATAAATAAATGACTTTAGGAAGAGTGAGATATACCTTTTCACCAGTATGTTGAGTACCAGAAGATGAAGCTTCATGGTGTTGATCCTCTTGCTGCTCATTCAGCTCATCGTTTAAGAAATCATCAAGAGTATGTTGAATAGAAGACTTCTCAACTATCAACCCGGTATCCCCTTGATCATTATCATCATCATCATCATCATCATCATCATCATCATCATTATCATCATCACCATCACAGTTATCAATCGCATCAAACAAATCTTTCAACTCTTTATCCTCTTCTTCCTCTTCCTTTTCCTCAGAACGTCGTTTCTCAATGATCTTTCTTCTATTCAGCTTTATCTCTTCAGGAGTAACGTCTTTTAATTCACCAATTGGAATGATAGCAAGTGTATAATGCACTACATCTTCAGCTTCTTTCATTTCAACTTCATTTACATTCGAAGCTTCAAGATTAGAAACATGTACCTCATTAGCTTGAACTGGATCTGGTTGGCTTGTAGTGCCAAGAATCTCCTCTGTATCAATCACCAATCCTTTCTTCTTATCTTTCTTTGACTCAGCTGCTTCTTCAGCTAGTCTTTTTCCCTTTCTGCCCTCCTGGCTTCAACTCTTTGTATCTCAATCTCATCAAACACAACTTGAACATTGAATCCGAGCTTATGTTCAATGACCGTGTATAACATGTTCAGCTGCTCATCCTTTATAACCTTATCAGCCCTTAAAGCTTCAACTTCTTTCCTTAATACCTCGTTCTCGTTTGACGAAGATGTATATAGATCACCCAACATATCATGTAACGTTTTGTTAGCATCATTAATGGACTTGTACTGAATGTTTACCTCGTCGATCTCTTCAGTAAGCTGATCAATCACTTTAGCATGTTCTTCAGTCTCTTCTGACAACTGATTAATTACTTCAGCATGATCTTCTAATTCCTTTTTCAAAGCCACATTTTCAGCTTTAATAGCTTCAAGCTTTTCTTTTGCTTCTTCACATTCTGCTTCAGCTTTGGCCTTTGCTTTCTCCAACATACTAACCTTCTTCGTCAGCACATTGATCTTTCCATCATTAAAGACATCAAAATCACCCGAAGGAAGATCTTCTGGATATTCACCAGAAACTTTCGGAAATCCTTAACTAGAACTTGAAGTTGTAGCTTTCTTTGCAGATGAAGGATCTTCAACTTTCTTTGTTTGCTGCTCTGGAGTTTTCTAATGATCTGGAGAAATATGAATTGTTGGATTCTTTGGTGATGGTGGTGGTGTTGATTTTCTAACTCCCATAAACTCCACTTCAACCTCTTTATCTCTAACATCAACCTTCTCGACTCTTTCATATTCAGGGCTTTCTAGAGCTTTCATTGTTTCAACTTCAAGAGTTGTTGTTGTTCCTTTTCTAGCTCTAACACTTCTAGCAACAGCTCCTGTTGGATGTGCTTTTCGCTTCCTCATACCCTTTTTCTTTTATTTTGGTGTTGGCTCATATGTTGCATCTTCCTCATCAGACGCTTTCTTCTTCTTTGGAGATCTTTTGTACTTTTGCTTGCCACTGATGTAAGAAGTTGGAGCAATCTTTGTAGGATCAAACTCATCGCTTTCAGTAGCACTTGAATCAGTGTGCAAAAGACCTTCAACAAGCGTCTCTTTTACTCCTTCACCACTTGCTTCAACATTCTTTGTAGTGGTTTCAACTTCTTTCTCGGCATCTTTTTCAGCATCTTGAGTAGCTTTAGAAGCTTCAGCAGTTGTACGCTTTATATATTCATCAAATGACATGTTCAGGTGTTAGTGCATGCGTATGTCGACTTCGTCTTGTATCGAGTCTTGTTACTAAGAATGTTAGATCAGGGCACGTAGTTCGAAAATATAGGTAATTCCGCTTGAAAGGGTAATTCCGCTTGAATTGATCATGAATGTAATTCCGTGCGGAATTTGATTTCGCTTGGAATTTAATAGCGCTTGGAACATGTTCAAAGGGAATTAAGCACCTATAAATACCGTTCAAGCGAAATCATTTGTAACAATTCCGGTTTCAGTGCCGAACTGCTGCCGAAGTGTCGTCTCGCTGTAAATTGTCATCAAATCAATTAAAACAACAGTTAATGAGTATATCTTGATGAATTAACCTCAATACGACTGTTTCTACCTTTCGTATTGAGCATAAACTCTTCTGATCGACTCGTTCGGGTCCGTAAACGATCCTACAAGTGGTATCAGAGCTCAGGAGGAAGAGTTCATACCAATTCAGCTGCAAATTCTGATTTCTACACCTTCTTTTTCAAATTAAACTTGTTTTTACGGTCAAAATGCTTTGAATTTCAAATATCATGTGCGCATTACTGTTTTAACAAACCCTAGAAAGTTTCAGAACTAAAATCGGCCAATAACTCGATCAATTTGACAATTCTAAGTTCGAGATAATGACATCAGCGTAATTCCGCACGGAACTAGGGGTAATCTCGCTTGAAAAGTTATTTCCATTTGAAAGTTCACACGGAATTAGCTAATTCCGTTCCAGATTGTGATTCCGTTTGAGCAGTTTCAAACGAAATTAGTGATTTCGTTTCAGTTGGGTAATTCCGTTTGGTTATCTCGCACGGAATTAGAATTCCGTTTGAAAGAGTGCAACTTCAAACGAAATTAGGGTAATTTCGTTCAAAGGTTAATTTCGTCTGGTCTGTGTATTTCCGTTTGAAGGATAATTTCGTTTGAACAGGGCAGTTTTGTGAACTTTGAAAAACCTAAAACATGGAAGAGGAATTTTATAACGCCTTTGCTACCCCGATTACTGTTACTCAGCAGACAATGTTGGAAAATGAAACAGGGACGATGCAAATACCGCCTAAGCTCATGAACATTGAGGAGTATAAAGGTTGGGAAGGACGTCTTGAAAACTGGGTTCAAGAAAATTATTTGGATGCTTGGGAATGTGTTGAGACGAAATATATTAGACCCACGAATGACGATGAAGAGGAAATTGCAATTAAAGATATGAGTGCTGATGATAAAAAGAAATACAAAATGAAAAAAATGATGCTAAGTCTACTTCAACAAGCTGTGAAAGAAGATATCTTGGTTTTATTGCAACATAATGGAAGTGCTTATTCAATTTGGAAAGCATTAAAATCAAAGTTTGTTGGTAGTCAAGAGATGGTTAAAAACAAAAAATCACTTTTGAAGAAAGAGTTTGATCTGTTTCGTGGTTTGAAAAATGAAAGCACAAAGCAAATTATTGAAAGATATTGCAATTTGTTAATGAACATGAAGAGATTGAGCATCACTAAAGATAATGTGGAGTTGATTGAAAAGCTAGCTGATGCGTTGCCACACGAGACTTGGGGCACATATCTCATGATGTTAAGGAACAAGAAAGGGTTTAGCAGTTTACCACTGAGCAAGTTCATTGAAAAGATTGAGGCTCAGGAGATGGAACAGAGAAAGATTTCAAGAATGAAAGACTTCCATGGTAAGCCACCAACATGTCACCAAAGGTTGAAATAGCATTCAACGCAAAGAGTTTATCTGGAAGTTCATCCAAAGGATCAAACAGCAACACAAGTTTTTCATCATATCCATCATTTGATCCGAACATTTCAGCAACCAAGAATAGTAAGAAGCTATAATGCAACATTGTATTGAATCCTGAAAATGATCAGGAGTATTCTTAAGAAGTTGCTAAAAGCCATATGTCTTTGTTAGGGACTATGTTAGAGTCCTATGGAAGTTTAGTGGCAGGAAGGATCGGGAATCCAATGTTGACAAAAGAGGATTACGATCAGATAGATGCTGAAGAGATGAAATTAATGGACATAAAGTGGTGTTTGGCAAGTGTGTTGAGATGAGCTGAGAAATTTAAGCAGATCACAGGAAGAGATGACTTCCGTGACGCTAATGTTTCTACTTTAGGCTTTGATAAATCTAAAGTCACTTGTTTTCGTTGCAGGGAAAAAGGACACTTCAAGAGAGAGTGCAAGAATCGCGAAGCAAGTGGAGCTCAAAATCCGTTCAACAACAACAATGATTACTATCATAAATCGATCTATCATCAAGTTGCTCAACAGCCACATCAACAACAAATGCAAACTGCTGATGGCAGGAAGGAGATTGAAGAATCATCAAAGAGAGTATGTTTGGTGAATCAAGAAAATTTCAGCTGGGACAAATATATTTCAGCCGATAGCAAAGCATGCCTAATCAATCAAGATGATGAAAAGTTACCAGAGGGGTTTAGCTGGGAGAATTTCAGTTGGGATGACTATCATCCTAAGAAAACTTCAAGTCACAAAGCTTTTGTTGCTCGAATTGAAGAAGATAGTTGTAGGACCGGTTTTGACTCCGAAACGATTGCGAAACGTACGTATAACGTGCGGAATCCGTACACGAACGCAACCTAACACACGTGATGTAATATAAATGTGATTCTATATAAAATCTGAAATCGTACAGCACCTTGAATCACTTTCTCTCTCTAGATTCTCTCTCTAGATCTAGAAAGCTCTCAATGACAAATGTAGCAAAAGTTGTAAACTAAACATAAAGCTCCCTATTTATAGTCAAAGGCATTTAATGGGATTTCTCATTAATTACAATTATGCCACCTTGCCTTTTGTCTAGTTATCACTAATATAACAACTCATTTTCTTCTGTTTCTCGCTACGGCTCAGATTGACGAAGGCTCTAGACATGAATGTACTAACAGACTCCCCCTTGGATATTGCCGCAGTCAATCTCGTAGCGTCTTGTCTTTCTCTTTTTGAGTCTTCTTGAATCTTTAACACGTCTTCATCAACGTAGACTCTCTCTTGTTTGAACAGAATCCCCGTGGATCTGTTTTCAGCTTCAGCTTCTCCTTTTTGTATAAACTCCTTTCTTCAACAGGCTCCCCCTTTCGTCAAGCTTCCGTGCTTTGGGATCGACACCTGGCTTTCCAGTTACAAGCTCTTCCAGAAACGATACCTGGCTCTTTGCACGCTTCCGTTTGCGTTGAGCTCGTCTTCAGACTCCCCCTTAGACTCGGCTTTCGGGATCGTAGTCTGGTATAACATCTGCAATTCTCAAACATTTATAAGTAACAACATTTTGAAATTATCAATCAAATTCTCTAATCGACTCCCCCTATCAACAAACTTTACAGATTTGGCAATGTTAGCAAACCGGATCGCAAACTAGCTCTATTACAAAGATTTTAACAATCTAAGCAACCAAATCCCTTTCAGTTAATCACCCAAGTTCAAATTAATGACCTTGAAGATATTCACAAACTGTTTTTGAAGTTTTTGATTTATAATATCAAGTTTCAAATTAACGAACTTGTTTTATTTTCAGAAACACAATCAGCTTACTTAGATTTTGAAACTCAGCATTTCAGATATCGGTTGTCGAAACTAACGCAGAAATCAAAATCTTTTTGTATTTTCTGAAAATATAAAGTAGTAAAGAAATATGTACAAACATATTTACAAACAATATTTTTTTTTGAGTATGCGACAGAGGATCATATCAGTTTTTGACAAATTACTAGTACCGTTAAGCTTTAATTCATACTCAGAATTAAACAATTCACATAGACTGTTTCTAAATTCTCACACAATTTTCAATTTACTCAGGATACTATTTAGATGTCTTATGAACTTAGCTCATTCATGTGTCCCACCTCTTGAATATACTCCCGTATCCAGAATCTCAATATTAAGACACACAGGTGATTGTACTAAAATGATGTCTGTACATAATTTAGGACATGCGAAAACTGAGGGATCTCAGGTCGATACTTCCGTATGCGCAGAGAGATATCAGTTTCGACTTTGGTATGTCCCCTTTAGAGGATCTTTTTGCCACAACAGATGATTATCAATTTTATTGTCTAATCAACTGAGGGCTAATGCTGTGTTTCAAGCATTTGAGGCAAAGCATTATCCAAGGACTAGGTCAGAACTTCCGTTCAGCAGAAGTCCCGGAATAATACCCCAGACATCAAATAGTAGAAAAACCTAGTATATCAGAATAAGAAACATTTCAAACGAGATTTCAGGGGTTACCTATATATCCAAGTAGTGTTCCCCACGAATTTCACAAGTTTGAAATTTTAGGTTTATATCCCGAATAAATCTACTAAATGTGTGAAAATCTATCAACACATCATCAGTAAAACTGTCTAAAACTTTATACTATACAAATCTTTAGCGTACAGTAACTGTCTACTAATGTACTATCATTTCCTCTTTTTTACGCAAAACTCAATTTTTTTAATTTTATCATGTTTTTGGCTTTTTCAAATTTTCTAATGTTTTTGTATTTTCTGACGATTTTTCTCCCCCTAAAATGCAAAATCATTAAAGGAAATTTGACAAACCGATACTGATAGCTTTGTCTCGCCATCCATGTTCTACTTCTCGTGTACCGAATTACAGAAAACATAACATACTATTTAGCACAATTAGCAGCAAACTAACATACAGTACCCCCATGATTTACAACACATTGATTTTTACAGTTTGAAAACTATTTTTCAATCTGATGAATGTAATCATGTTTGTTCAGCCGTGAGGGTTTCGGCGTATTCAATCAACACATATTTTTGGTTTTTCAACTTTTAACAAACTCAAACATATTTTTGGTTTTTGATTTTCTAATTTTTAGAGTTTTTGAAATATTGTTTATTTATGTACAGAAAAACACATAAACTCCCTGTTTCAACCAACACAGGGTCCAGCAGCCTTCTCCTCCTCTTGGTGTACCAGGCTGCTCCAATTTCCAAACTTACAATCTTCAGAATTCTTGAGCACCTCCACATTAAACTAACTCAATTACTTGAACAATTTAGCCCAGGTCTGTTGGACCTTAGGCATTTCAACACAATATTCATTCAATGCTGGAAATTCTTTATCATTTTCCACAAAAACTTTTCCAATTTTAAGTTCAACTTTCTCATCTTTCACCAAATCAACATGTTTCTTAACACTCCATGTTTGACCTTTTGGTGTTCCTCGTTTGTAAAAATGTGAATCTTTTTTAGCACTTAGATTTTGAACAACAACTTTTGGTTTCCAAAACTGTTGGGGTTTTGTCATATCAACTGATGTTTTCCAACTTTGTGTTGTTCTGAATCTGGGTGTGTGAGAATTCCAGGTCTGTCTTGAATCAAACCTGTTCGGGTTTAATTTCCAATTTTGATTCGAAGCAAACTTGTTTGTGTTGTACCTCCAAGTTTGTTTTGAATCAAATCTGGTTGACCTTTGTCTCACATTCTCAGATTTTTGTTTCTCAGAATCAATCTTCTTATTGTCAACATCCACAGGTTTTAGATTTGGACACTTTCGTGCAAGACGTCCTTTTTGATCACATTTGAAACATATTCTCATGGACACATCTTTGACCTGTGGTTGTTGCTTTTTCTTTTGTGCCTCAAACTCAACATTAGACTGCCTCATTTTGAGTTCTTTTTCTTCAGCTAAACTGTTTCCTTGAACAAAACTCAATTTAGCCTGATAATTTGGCACTTCATTTTTCTTTCGATTCTGTTTCTTCTTCTAACCCAACCCAGCCTTCATGTTTTTCTTTTTGACATCCGGTTTATTATAAAAAGTTTTGTGACCTTTACCAGCAAACTTTGAAATCTCAGATTTTTCAATCTCAACCATTTTGAAAACCCGATCAACCTTTTCTGAAATCACATTCTGAACCGGGAATACAACATCTAAGAACAATTTCTGATCCAATCATGGTATAAACCAATCCCTTTGAATCATCATTAAAATTTTTCTTGGATTTTGTGTTTTTCAGATATCCATCATGAAACTTTCCCTCATTGTTTCGACACCGAAACGATTGCGTAACGAACGTTCGACGTGCGGAATCCGTGAACGTGCGTGACCGAACACACGTGATGTAATATAAACGTGATTCTATATCATATTTGTTAATGTCAAGTACCTTGAATCACAATGACAACACTTTCTCTCTCTAGATTCTCTCTCTAGATCTAGAAAGCTCCAAATGACAAAATGTAGCAAAAGTCCTAAACTAAACATAAAGCTCCCTATTTATAGTCAAAGGCATTTAATGAGATTTCTCATTAATTACAATTATGCCACCTTGCCTTTTGTCTAGTTTTCACTAATATAACAACTCATTTTCTTCTGTTTCTCGCTACGGCTCGGATTGACGAAGGCTATAGACATGAATGTACTAACAGACTCCTCATGAAAAACGCTTTCAACAACCTTACCTACCACCTCTGAATCACTGATATCATCAGATTTGGTGTAAGTCACATCGATGTTATCAAGTAACTGATCAACCATGTTGATTACTTTTTCCACTTTTTCGCCATCATAGAATGTATAATTATTCTCCAACGGTGGTGGAACTTGATGGTATTCAGACCCTATTCCCTTTTTGTTCTTTTCAGACTCTTTCTCATCGGGTGTGATGTTGAAAATACGTTCCAGAATATATGAAGATGAATGATAGCTTTGCAATTTATTGACCAACTTTTCTTTGTCTGCCAATTCTTGTTTAAGCTTAGCAACATCATCAATATATTGGTTTAACACTCTTTGTTTATCTTCAAATCTAGCTTCATGAAATTTAGTGTTTCTTTGACAAGCACATAATCTATCATCTAGACTTTTGACTTTACTTTTTAAAGTTTCATATGCTTCTTTTACAATATCATATGACAATTTCATTACATCATATTCTTTTTGCAACTCTTGAATTTTTATTTCTTTTGGAACACATTCGTTGCAAACAGCTGAACACTTTTCTTTTAATACCTTGTTTTCTATTTCAAGATCATCACATTTTTGTTTCAATTTTTCATTTTCTTGTTTCAAAAACTTTTCATTTTCAATCATCTCATGACATTTTTCTTTGAAAACTTTTTCTATTTTAGTAAATTCAGTGTCTTTGTTGTTGAGTTTTTCATCTTTCTCAATACAAGCACTGCACGCTTCCATGCATTTCTTGCATTGTTGTTCAACTTCATAATCAATTTTATCAGAAGTATCAGTTTGCATAATTACCTCAATGGCTGGCACTGTGGTTTCTTCTGCTTTCTGAATCTGATCTTCCTCAGCCACTTGCGTTTTCTCTTCAACAAGTTCCTTGGCTTTCTCTTCAACCTTCTTCACTTCATTCACCATCTTCTCACTTTCAGTCACAATTTCTTCAAGTGTCTTCTTCTTTTTCTTCTCCAGACTAGCAAATATCACCTTCCGAATACCTTCTTCAACCTGCTCTTTGTACCTTGGAATCTCCCTAAGGCCTTTGCACCAAACACTCACAGTAGGTATAGCAGCAACTAATGCATCAAGATCAACTGTCTTCGGATCAACCGTTGGGTTTCCTTGAGGATCAACATAGCATTCTTTATCTTTGCTCCACATGCCTGCTCGTGTTGCTTCTTTGTAAGCATCATACACATCATCCAATCTCAGACGTGCATGTCTTTCTTCACGAGTAAGTGTTACTTCAGCAGTCATTGCTTTAGTCTTCAAACCTTGAATATCTCGAATTACAAGAATCTTGAATCACACAAAACAAACAAACACTTATCAGTTCAAACACTATCAAATAACTGAAACAAAATAGTACTCGAACTGGTGAATATTCTGTGCGAGATTGAAGGTTGACAGACTGTGCGGACTGAACTTGATGCGAACTGAGATTCAAATTTTCAAACCGTACAAAGTGTGATGACCTGATTCACAAAGACACGACCTGGACCACTTCTAACACACTTTATACGAAACGAATAAAAGTTCAAACAACTTGGCCGACTTCCAAACGGACTGGTTCACTTTGTATGGACTGATGAACTTTCCAAACGGAGTGAATTACTTTCAAATGACCTTTACCAATTTCAAGCGATCTGACCTTATTCCACTTACACTGAACTCGCATCAAACAACCTGCTGAACTATTTTTCACTTGTTGAATGTCACTTCATGACAAAAAGACCTGATGAACTTCCACTTGCGATTTAATTTGACCTTCAAAGTTTGACCGACAATTCACAAATTCCAAACAAATTTTCTTTAACGTCCAACAACTTTATTAAATCCAAATTGTTCTGATTGGGCCATAAAATGAATTAATGTAATTGGGCCGTTAATTTGAACCTCTAAATCTGATAGGGCCACAATATGAAGTCACATGTCCTGATGACTATGATTGGTCCGCATCACCTTCATCACTTAAAAGTAACCGACAACATCAATTGTCATAATTGTTTTAATTTTAATTTTTTTTAAAGTGGGCCGACGATATAAAGTGAATGAAAATAGCTGATTGGGCCGCCTAATATGGTCTCACATGGGCTGATTATAATTGCCAACAAACTTTGTATTGGATATTTTCTATTGGACCTCACACTTAGTTGGGCGGCACATGTATTGATTGTTAATATTCTTGCACATGGTTCTAAGTATTTGTGGCCGACAAACATGCATGAGCCAACAACTTCTTAGTAAATCAATTATATCATTGGCAGTAGCAGACACAATGTTGTCGACGACTAATAAGCGAAGCCAAATGAACCAAATGAGCAGACCTATACTTGTGAAACCTATGAGCGGACTTCAACAAATATTATGAGCGAACCTATGTATTGATCATAAGAGCGGACTTGATGTTGTGACCAATGAGCGAACCTGATGTTGAATAAACGAACCCTATGAGCGAACCATACACTGTAATTTGGAGCGGATCTCCTCTACCACATAAGCGAACCACTAATGTCACAATAAGCGGATCTCTATGAGCGAACCTGGACGAACAGACCTGAATATTGACGCAAAAACGAACCGAAAAACCTCGATTTCTCCTAAACGGCTTGGAGTTTCAATCTGAAACTTGGTAGGGTTGTAGATCAGATGTTTACGCACAATATATCCAAAATTCAGACGAATCGGACCGTAAAAACCTGTTCAATTTGACGAATTTCAGTGAAAAACGTGAAAAAATAGGTAGAAGATGAAGAAATAGATGAAATCGGATCTGAAACGGCTGAAATCTGGTACGAAAACGATGTGTTTGATCGTGCAATCGAGCTCCTAGCTCTGATACCACTTGTAGGACCGGTTTTGACTCCGAAACGATTGCGAAACGTACACATAACGTGCGGAATCCGTACACGAACGCGACCTAACACACGTGATATAATATAAACGTGATTCTATATAAAATCTGAAATTGTATAGCACCTTGAATCACTTTCTCTCTCTAGATTCTCTCTCTAGATCTAGAAAGCTCTCAATGACAAATGTAGCAAAAGTTGTAAACTAAACATAAAGCTCCCTATTTATAGTCAAAGGCATTTAATGAGATTTCTCATTAATTACAATTATGCCACCTTGCCTTTTGTCTAGTTATCACTAATATAACAACTCATTTTCTTCTGTTTCTCGCTACGGCTCGGATTGACGAAGGCTATAGACATGAATGTACTAACAATAGTGATGATGATAATGATTATTATGCGAAAAGAATGGCAAAGCACTTGAAAATGATGGAAGAGAGTGATTGTGAAGACGAAAAAGCTAAAAAGAAAAAGAAGAAAGTTAAAACTCAGCAGTGATGATGAAGAAGTTCAGGTGGTAAAGAGAAAGGTGAAGAAAGTTCCAGAGTTCAAAATTAACACAGAAGCTGATGCAAGCAAGATTCCAGCGAATTGTGAAACCTGTGAGATTTTGAAGAAGAAAAACAGTGAACTGATTAACAACATGAACAGGTTGAAAGAATCATACAATATTCTGAACAAATCCATGAATCAATATAATGAATCAAGCAGTGAACAGGCAACAGCAATGAAGACACTTCAAGGAGATTTCATGACAAAGCAGAAAGTTGTCAACAATTACATCGAAAAGTGTGCTGTTCTGGAACAGAAACTGGAGACTCAAAGAATTGAAACAGAAAGAGTTAATCGTTTATTAAAAAGTTATTCATGTCCTTCTTATGTCATTGATAGGATTTATCCAACTGTGGAAGGTATGAAGGCTTTTGAAGAGGACATTTCTGAAGAAAACAAGATAGACACAGGAGAAAAGAGATCTGAGAAAAAGAACTCTGATAAGAAAAAGAGTTCTAAGGTGAACAAATCTGGTAAGAAACAAGGTGTCAGTTACAACAAGTGTCCACCCCCGCTTGAAAATGGATATTCCCCGAGAAATCCAAATTCAGAAGGAGTCGAAAAGGCAACAAATTTACAGTGGGAGTCGGAGTCTTCAGTTAACCTACCAGAAAATATTGGTGTCACGTTTACATCGTCTGACACTGATCAACAATCTCAATTGATGAAGAAAATGGTGGATCATGTGTTAGATAACGATGAAACTGAGGAGTCAAAGTCGGAGTCTATTTCAGAGTCAAAGTCTGAGTCCAGCACTCCGAGTCAAACCGAAAAACAGGGCAAAAGAGTTTACAATAAAGAATTCCTGTTATCAAAATCGAATTTGGATGACGGAACGTTTAAAGTTGCATATACTTTGAATGATTCTGACAAATTATATGATGAGGAATTTGCAATAAGAGGTGTCAAAACTGAGATGATAAAAAAGGTTTTCAAACTCATAGAAATTAATATTTATGAAATAAAAGATGTAAATCTTTCTGATAAACCTAAAAAATACACCTCAAGAGTTCAACAACGTTTAAACAAGAAAAAGGGTTACAGTTCTGGTTCTGGTTATCAAAAGAAACCAAACCATAACAGTAATTTCAAAAAGAAAGGATTAGGATTTATTCCACCAGAAAATCATAAAAATGAAAAATTTGTTCGAGATTTTAAATCAAAAATGATATTTGTTTCAGGTACATCTTCTAAGGAAGAAAAAGAAAAGTTTCTCAGAAAGCAGTCGAACAGAGATTTCCTTGCGAAGAAGCAAGAAGAGATGCAGACTGTTGATCAGAAGAAGGAAACTCGAACCTGTTTCAAATGTGGAAAAAGTGGTCATATTGCTATGAAATGTTCACAGGCAATTCAAACCAAACAGGGAGTTTCTAAATTGAAAGATAAAGAGGTTGTGTTTGAACCACTAATTGATAGAACAAAAATTTTCAAGAATTCAAAATTTGAAATTGGTGAGTGTTTAAACAGGTTTTACAAGAGAATGGCAAACTTTGACAGCCAAAAGTGGGTTGCTAAGAAATCTGATGATGGGTCTAGCGATGATTCTGGTTCATCAAAATCAGAGGAGCTATCTTCTGGCAATGAATCTGATTTCACAAAATCAGAGGAGCCACAGGTTGAGGGAAAAGGTGAAAAATCGGTGCCGACTGTGGACGATGTGAATTTTCCACCACTTCGGGCTGAATTTTAAGAAGAAATTTGGAAAAGTTGAAATTTTAAATCAATTCTTTTCTGAAAAAAAGGAATTTGATGTTGAAAAGGCTTTTAACCCCAAAGTGCATCATATTTTTGGAAAAATGATTAACGGGAAGGCAAAAGGGGTTAAAGAATTCTATGAGAAGAAGATGAATGGTAAGAAACCGAGTGTTGGTAACTCGGAATCACCCAAGGCTGGTCAGTCTTGGGTGGATATATTCTTTGATTAAAAACCTGACTTGTCGGAGCTCCCAGGTTGGTAAGAGTGGAGCAGGAATCGGCATCATTCTTTGTATCAGGTTTAATTGTGCATACCTACAAGTGGTAATTGGTTTAATCTAAAAGTGGTAAATCAGGGACATTAAATTGTACTTGCTTTTCTACAAGTGGTATGTTTGATTTGTGAACCTACAAGTGGTTAAAAACAAAGTGATGAGTGATCCCCAAACCTACAAGTGATAAAATCAACAAAACTTATTTTCCTGAAAAACCATTTTGAAATCATAATGGGAAAATAGTTTGTTGTAAGGGGGAGTTCTGATTGTTTATGCCAAGTGGATGGCGAATTGAAGTGATTCACAAGAGTTGTCAGTTTCTTGTACATTTTATTTTCAAAGTTTTTCTTTAAACGTTTTTGAATTTTAGGAGGAATAAGGAAAAATTTCAGAAAATCCAAAAACATTAGAAAATTTGAAAAATCCAAAAACATGATAAAACAAAAACGAGTTTTGTTGTGAAAAGAGGAAATGATAGTACATCAGTGGACTATCACAACATGCTAAAGAATTGTAAAGTCAAAAATGTGATAAACAATCTCACTGCGGATGTGTCAGTAGGTTTTTATACATTTAGTAGATTGTGGTCGAGATATAAACATAAATTTCAAACTTACTTATATCTTGGGGAACATTTCTTGGATATATGGATAACCCCCGAAATCTTGTTTGAAAGGTCCCTCTTTCTGAGATACTAGGTCTTCATACTCAGTGATATCTGGGGTATTATCCCGAGACTTCTGATTTTGCGGAAGCAATGGCCTAGTCCCTGTATAATACTTTGCATTTGCTTGAAATATAGCACTACCCTCAGTACAAAAAATGATGAAACATTGCAAAATGCTAATCATGTGCTGTTGAAGAAAAGATTCTCTAAAGGGAACACAGCAAAAAGACGAGCCGTCATCTCTCTGCTGAACGGAAGTTCTGACCTGAGCTCTCACGGTTTCGCATTTAACCCTTTAACAGATATCATCTAGGTATACTCACCTGTAAGACTGAATATTGGGATCTGGATACGGGAGTATATTCAAGTGGTGGAACACGCGAATAAGTTTAAGTGCTTAAAACACTAATATCGTATCTCGAAACAGTTGAACTTTGTGTGAAAATTTAAGTGGATCAGTATACTGACAATCTAAGTGAATTGTTTAGAACTTAAAATGTTTAAAGCTTAACAGTGTTAGTGATTTGTCTCAAAGACTGATATGATCCTGTTACACAAACTCACAAAAATATTGTCTGTAAATATTTCTTTACTGCATTTCTTTATAAGAATCCAAAAAGATTTGAGAGTATTTTAGCTTAAAATGTTGAAAAATTCAAAAAGATTTTCGACAACTGGTGATTGAAGAGCTGATTTTCAAAATTCCAAGTGCTAAACATGATGATCATTTTGTGAGGGGGAGTTTGTGTTTTTGCTTACAAGTGGTGTTCAGAAGTTTTAAAATGATAAATCATTCTGGATAAATTTGAGGAAAAGTTTTGTTATATAAATATGTCAAATGATTAAATTTGTGAAATTTATTGCGAGGTAGAGGATGTGCAGGATAGCCTGGATTCTGAGTCTGAGTATAGAGCTAGGTCACGATCTTGATCCTGTGAAAACCAGACTGCGGTCTAGCATATCGAAAGGGGGAGTTTGAAGATACCTGAGTAGATATGAGCCAGGTTTCGATTCTGAAGATAAAGTTCACGCAAGCTGATGATGCTGATGAACTTAAGGAATCAAGAGATCTGATCAAGAGAATTAGAGAGAAGCAAGAGCCAAGTTCAGATTCTGGAATTCAAGGGAAGTCTATTGGTGCTGATAGAGAAGAGAAGAAAGAGATTTGAGGATGCTTTACATTGTAAGATACTTTGAAGAGAGCCCGAAGACTGATAAAGACTGAAGATGTTGAAGACTCGACACTTAAGACTCGTCAATATTCGAGGGGGAGTCTGTTAGTGCATGCGTCTGTCGACTTCGTCTTGTATCGAGTCTTGTACTAAGAATGTTAGATCAGGGCACGTAGTTCGAGAATATAGGTAATTCCGCTTGAAAGGGTAATTCCGCTTGAATTGATCATGAATGTAATTCTGTGCGGAATTAGATTCCGCTTGGAATTTAATTTCGCTTGGAACATGTTCAAACGGAATTAAGCGCCTATAAGTACTGTTCAAGCGAAATCATTTGTAACAATTCCGGTTTCAGTGTCGAACTGCTGCCGAAGTGTCGTCTCGCTGTAAATTGTCATCAAATCAATTAAAACGACAATTAATGAGTATATCTTGCTGAATTAACCTCAATACGACTGTTTCCGCCTTTCGTATTGAGCATAAACTCTTCTGATCGACTCGTTCGGGTTCATAAATGAACCTACATGAGGAAATCTACGCCTTGTTTGATCAATTCTTTCTGATGATTCCTGCTTTCCAACTTTACCCTTAATCACAACTTTTGGTGAAATCTTAGGCGTTCTCTTTCTTTTCTTCTCGTCCTTCTCATACCAAAATCACAACTTCTTTTCAACCATGTCCTTCGAACGATCAGTTTCATCTTCAGAGTTACTATCAGCATGTCTCCATTGATCGCCTTCAGGTGCTACATAATTTGCTTTCTTGATCTTTCCAAACTTTGCCCTATACCTTGGCTCATTCTCTGGCTTCACACCTTTATACCTACCTAATCTCTTTAGATTTTCACTATCCATATGGTGCAATTTAAGTTCATCCTTTGGATCTTTTGGTAGGTTTGGAACTTGATCGTATAAAAACATTTGTATGAACCTTGGGTACATTATTTACTTCTCGCCTTTAACATTATCCACCATTGTAACAACTGGCACAAAACCGGTAATTTCCGTACAGTTTAGTTATTATTTAGTATCTGCAAATATGTGCTTAAATGTCAACATTTCTGATTTCATGCTATACTTGTGAATTCATGCACATTTTATACTTCAAATATTGCTTTATGCATTACTTTTAGCGTTGCGTCAGAAAGACTAGTAAACTCACCGGTAAGACACACTGTGTCAGCAGCTCTGCAGAAAGCAGTCAAATAATAGAATTAGGGCCTAGGAGTAGGTCCAACGTCTAAAATACATTAAAACCCAAGTATGGATACAAGGGTTAGCATATAAACTTTCCGGAAGCTAAACTATGCACTAAAAATCACCCGAAACTCACTTTAAATGCGGAATTCAGCATAAATCAGCATAATTCAGCAATAATTCAGCATTTAACACAATAATATCAGCACTTTAACGAACCGTAACGAACCAAACAAACGGACAATAACTGGGACATCAAAATTTGACTAGAAGTAATATTTTTATGATATTAAACTAGTATTGATGCTAGAACACCTTAAAAATCATAAAAACACCTAAACACACTTAAACTTATTTAAGCCTTATCATTTGCACTTTAAACCTTCAACTTCCAAAATTTTACATTTTACCCCACTACCAAATCCGGCTCTATGGGTCCCGCATGGGGATTTTATTTGATTTTATTTGATTTCACTTGATTTTATTAGATTATGTTAGATTTTGTGTAAGGAATATTCTAAGAATTATACCATTAAAAGATATGGAAGATCTTTATAAACATAAACTAATCACACACTCACAAACCACTTCATCTTCTTCCTCCCCCACTCTCTTGCTCTCGGCTCAACCTACACACACAACCCACCATTTTCACTTCATTTCCTCACAATCCAAGCTTGTTAGGAGTATGGAGCTCATAGGAAGGTGTATGGTGCTAGAACTTGAAGGACCACCTTGTGGAGCTTTTAACCACCCACTTTCTTCCTTGATCATCATCTCCATTTTGTGCCACTTCCCTAGCCATTAGAGCTAGTAGTAAGCTTCTTAATCACTAATTTAAGTTATGTTTATGTTATGTACAAGTTTCACCATCTAAACAACTTAACTTCTAATGTTAAAAATGAAAAGACCTAACATGATCATGAAGAAAATAAGTGATTACATGAAATTTTAGTGTATGTAATGAAGTTGTTGATATGGTATCTTGTGTTTATGATTAGATCAAGTATGTTAAAGCTTGGATCTACCAAGTTTAAGCATGGATCTTGAAGGATCCATGGTTAAACTTGAAGGCGAACATGTGAAGCATAATGTGAACTTGAAATATGAATTTTGAAACTAATATCTATGAAAAGTTTGTTAAAAGTTTAACACAAAGCTTGTTTATGAAAGATCATAATATGTAAAGTGTAGATCTAAAAGACTACACATTTTCAACAAGAAACAAGTTCACCATGATGTTTCATATGGAATAATTAGTGTATGTTGTTGATGATTACTGTTGAAAATTGTTTTGGTGATTGAAAAGAAAATAAACACATGTTTTGAAAACATGAGAAACCTCCATTTATAGGGGAAACTATGTCAAAATTCTTATAAAATTTTGACACTTAGAAAAATATAAGTTTTGGTGAAACTTATCCCCTAAAAATTCACCTAAAAATATTTACCAAGGTTTCCCTAATTTTTGTAAGAAATTACAAGTTAAGAAATGATTATTTCTTCAAGTTAAAATTAATACAAAGTATGTATATTTTTTTTTGGGAAAATATATATATTTAGTAATCACCAAATTTTGTGCTAAGTGTATATTATGTGTATTATATGTAGTAGTGTATTAGGACTTGAAAATCCACTAAATACTCCTAAGGAGTAAGAATACAAAAATATACATACAAAATACATGAGAATACATAAGAAGCACATGAACAAATACAAGAAAATATATTTATGAAAATATATTTCTTAACATATTATTTAACTTGGACAAGTTATGAACTTAAAATATATTTTTGGATGAAAAGATATAACTCGGGTGGATAACAAGAATAAACACATATATATTTTATAGCATAACAAAATATATATACTTTATACAAGTCTTAAAAATATATTATTTTTAAGAAATATAATTCCGGAAAGTAATAAAAATCAAAGGATTGATTTTTGGTGAAAAATACAAAGTACTTATATTTATTTTTGGGAAAATAATATAAGTAAGATACACAGTTAAAAGTATAAATTATTTTTAACAACAATGAACATATACCTAAAAATGGTGACTTGTATAGTAATTAACATTATAGAACACGTATAGGTCACGATGCTACCGGTGACGTTTACGACGCGGGAAACGCAAAGTTGTGAGTTCTTGTCCCCACTTTTAAACTTTTACTTGTTTTCTAAACTTGGGGAAAATACATGTGTTATGGTATGTTGAATACAAAAACTAAGGAATGATACTTTAGATCATGTCACGAATAGGGTGCCATAATGTAACACCCCAAAAACGTCAACTAGGCATAAGTTAAAGAAATTTATTTAAAAAGCTTGTCTTGGTTTATGAAACATAATGCAAGTATCAAATAATAAATGGGTAGTGCCTAAATTAAATAAGAAAATAATCTTGAGGGGCCAAAAGTGCAACATGCCAAAACTAAATGTTAGAAAGGAAATTAAGATCAAAAACCCACACACAGTGGGTGTGTGTTGGGTCTGGTCGATCGAACAGGAGCCAGGGAAGGAGAAACCCTAGCTTCATCAACTCCATCAATTTCTATAAAAATTTCAAGGAATTCAAAAGCATAAACAGTAAATTGCAAGCTCCTAACTTGTTTCTTGAAGAGGGTAAGTTCAATTTTATGAATTGTCAAATTGTAGGAAGTGGGTATTAACCCAAGCATGAGTGCATGACATGAAAATCGTGAAATTAAGTTAGGATTAAGGAGTAGGATAAGTATAATGGCAGAATTTATGTTTCATTTTGATGAATTAATATGATTGTAGTAAAAACCCACTTGTTAAGAAGTTAGTAAGTGTAGGATGATTGAGTAAAATCATATAACTAGAATTTTGATGTTAAAAGTTTATTTTGATACATAAATGATGAATAAAAATTGATGTAGGAGAAAGTAGTTATGTTAATTCGAATAAGTATGAATGTTGTGTGATGATGAACTAGTAGAGATGTGCTTTATAGACTTGTACCTTATACCTTAATTACGATGCCTACCAAGTGTTTGATGAAATGCTTAAGAGATTAGTGTTTGGGTAACATGGAAAATGGTAGAATGAAATTGATAGACTAAATGAATGAATGAATGAATGAATGAATGTTGTAATGTAGGCATGAAGGAAGAAGGTACAAGCACTAGGAAAACAGAAGGCACACAAGACCAAGGTATGTTCTATTGTGCATACAAACTTTACTTATATTATGCTAATGTTCGCAAAATACAATCTTTAGTTACATTCGTTTACGGTGGTTAATAAGTGGATAGCAAATCCCTTGTGGATTGGGTTATGTAAATGAAAGCCATAATAAGTTATGTAAAGTGACCGGTTCGAGTTAGACTAGTCAAGTAAGAAAGGAATTATTCTACCCGTCATGTATGGGTAATCATGAAAGCAATAACGAATGTAAAGTGTATGACGTTCAATCCGTTACACGGGTCGAACGAGTGTAGTATGTTGCAAGAAAATAACCCGATGTTATCGGGTTATGAATGGTATGTCTTATCTCATCTATGAGAATATGTGTTAGACCCGTTTTAGTGGGTAGCCGAATGTAAAAATGAAAGGAAAGCATGCGAAAGGAATGAAGCCGGAAATTTAGTGATCTAAAGTGAAATAGATAATAAGACTAATATCTTAAAGTTTTGTTTTTAATGTAGGTAAATCCTCAACTTAGGCGATTGGTTGGCTTGGAACGTGCACACTTGATCTACGCCCACTTCGCGCTTCTGTCATAAGTTATTTTAATGTGGTCTTAATTTTTGGTCTTATGTACTTCGACTTATGTAGTCTTTTGATGTCCTTGTCATTGGATAAAAACTTAGTAGTAGTAGTCTTGTTGTAAACAATGTAAATATGTCTGTTTTTGGGTTTTGTCAAGGATGTTAAATGTTGAAGTGTTTTACCGTATAAAACAGGTGTTAGTGGTCTATGTACGAATGGGTCATGCCGAAAATTTCAAAAATTCTCCCTACATGTCATACTCTTTTGAAAACATAAAGTAGGGGCGTAATACATAAGCACCATTAATCAGTTACATACCAAGACCTTAGAACAAAAGGTTAGATCTAATGGGTTTCACGAAGCCATACTCTTGGCCACTCTTTTACCAAGCAGTGCTTTTGTGTCTCTAGTCGTGAATCGATAGTCGTGGAATCGACAAGTAAAAATGCCTATGGTTTGGATGCTTCCTATGTCGTGTCACATGTTAATGGCCTTGCAAACCATTAGCGATCTCGATTTCCTTACATTTACAGAAATACTTGTTTCATAAAATTACATACCATGTTTTCCATAACGAAAGCTTAAATGTTTTCACAAATCTGCATGAATGCACACCAACATTATGTTGACGATTTTCCAAAAACTCACATGTATTTCAGGTAACTAAAGTGGACGTGCGCGCGGTCTTACTCCTGCTCCAAGATGTCGCTTATGTTTTAGTCATGTCATGTCAAGACTCCGATGCTTGTTTTTGTGGGATTTGATTTCTATATTCCATCTTGTCTGGGATATAAGAATCAAAACCTTCATGTTTATCTTTAAAATAAAGTGTAGACCTTTCAGACAATATGCTGTCTTGTGATGTAAACACTTAACCTATGTTATGTTTTTAATTATGTAATGATAATTGTTGATGCATGCAATGTCTGTTGACTACGTCTGTATTATGTCTTAGGTCAAGATAGGTCAACATAGGAGCTAGAAAGTCAAAATTAGGTTATTGTGTTGTAGTTTCGCTTTTATGTACATGTGTAGAAGTAGTTCCGCTCATGTGTCATATGTAGTTTCGCTCATGTGGTTTAGTTGGTAGTTTCGCTTATACGGCATGTCATATAAGCGAAAGCACAGAGACTATATATAGGTATTTGAAGCGAAACTAGGTCATTCATTCAGGAGGTTGGAGCGGAACTAGGTCATACGTTTTGTAACGAAACTCTGTCAAATTTGAATCAGAAAGCGTATAAAGAGAAGAAATTGAAACGGATAAGCTGTGTAACTTCATTTACGTTGATTCCGCCTTCGTATGTGAAGATGAACGTTCTCAACTGACTGTTTAGGGTCGGAACACGGTCCAACAAGTGGTATCAGAGCTTCGGACGAGGAGTTCATACTACTACAGCTTGATTCTACAGAATTCTCTCATTTCTACTCACTTTCTCTCATACTTTTTCGAATTGAACTGGTTCCTACGGTTGAAATGACCTGATTTTTGAGTATAACGTGCGAAACATAGTAATAACAAACCCTAGAAAGATTCAGGTTAAAACACGGCTTAAAAATGGTAAAATTTGGGTAAAAACATAGTTTCGCTTATTCGGACATCGCTGGTTTCACTCGAAAATAACCTGTTAGTTCTGCTTTTACGGACACTTTGCTTATTCGAACAAGATAGTTCCGCTCGAAAGAACTTGGTAGTTTCGCTCGAACGAACATTGGGGTTTCGCTCGAACGGACAATTGACTTTCGCTCATACGGACATAGGTGTTTCGCTCTTAAGGACATTTTGATATTTCGTTCATACGTACATTGTGGTTTCGCTTATATGGTCAAACATAGTTTCGCTCATCAGTCACCTACATTGGTTTCGCTTTTGTGAATAAACCTGCTTTCGCTTATTTGTCACCTATGTTGGTTTGTCACTATTGTTCAAAACTTCGGAAATTTTTCTAAGTGTTTGTTATTTTTGCAGGTATAGTCAAGATGGATGATATATTCTTGAACCCGTTCAGTGATATGTACGCGTTTGCTGGAAATTCCGGAAACGGTGATACTTCATCAAGCAAAGAGAATGAGAATCCGCCAAATGCGAAGAAAAAGTTAACGGAAGCTTGGGAATCTGAAAGTGCCTTCGAAACATTCAATAAACCTCCAAAGCTAATGGCTATCGAGGAATACAGTCGGTGGTCAAGAAAGTTTGAAGATTGGTTGATGGCATTTGCATTTCCTAGCTGGAAGAGTCTGAAAAATGGTTATGAACATGGAAACAAAAATGGTGAAACTTTAACATCTGCTGATGAGATTGAATCGTTTGTAGCTGAGCAAAAATGCGTGGCTTTGTTATTTCAGTCTGTCCGAGAGGATATTATTTCGTTGATCTCTGGAAAAAGCTAGAAACGAAATGTCTAGGAAGTGCTGAAATTGTGAAAAGTAAAAAGAAACTTCTTAGGAAAGAATTTGATATGTTTAGCTGTTTAAAGAATGAGTCAGTCTGTAAAATGATAGAAAGGTTTGGTCATTTGAAGCTGGAATTAGCAAGACATGATATCAGATTTCCTGATGAAGAGCTTATCGACAAACTGTTCGATTCATTACCAGACGAGATGGATTGGAGATATTATGCGCTGATGCTGAAAAACACTATCGAGCCTGCAAAGTTGACTGTGGATTTGGTGATTGAGAGACTTGAAAGTCACGAGTTGGAACTGAAGAAGACGTACAAAGTCAATCACTCATTTTACCAGCAGAATTTGGATTTGTATTATCCAAAAAGCATGATGCCAAAAGCAACTTCTCCCAAAACTGCTTTTTCTGCTGTGAATGTGTCCACATCAAGCAAAGAAAGTCAAAGTGGTAAAAGCAGTGGAAATCACAGTGGTTATCATAGTGGATCTTCATCATCCGCAAGTCATTCTGATGCAAAGAATCGTTTTCAATGCAACATTGCAATAGACTTGAAGAATGCTCAGAATTTTGATGAGGAGTCGGCCAAACAGCAGATGATCTTCCTAGCATCGGTGTTGGAATCGTATGAAGGGTTAGTAGCTGGGAAGATAGGCAATACCAACTTAACGAAGGAAGATTATGATCAGATAGATCCTGAAGAAATGGAGTTGATCGATATTCGTTGGGCTATGGCCAGTGCTGTTCGTCGAGCACAACGTTTCATGGAAATTACCGGCAGGAAGACAATTGGTGGTCCATCTACCAAGCTGGGGTTCGATAAATCCAAAGTGACATGTTTCAAGTGTAAGCAAAAAGGTCACTTCAAGCGAGAATGCAGAAACGCATATGCTGATGAGTCGGAGAACCCTTTCAGAGATGATTACTACAAGAAGGCGATTTATCACCAGAATAAATCTGAGCCACCTAGATTGAAGCAGGTTGAAGACAACAAAGAGAAATCTAGAGCTCTTGCGGTGATTTATGATGATGAGGGGTATGATTGGAGTCAAGAGGTTCTACCAGAGGAAGATGCGGTTGGTTACGCATTCATGGCGAAAACTGAACCTATTCCGTGGAAAGATAATCGTACTGAAGAGCAGAAGTATAGATACAGAAAAATGATTGCTGAGAACAGAATCATTAGAGTTTCTGGTATCTATCTGGAAGCGAGAAGATGGGATCCGGACAGGAAGTGTTATCTTGATCAGGATGGAAATATTGCGATCGATGACAAAACGCTTGATATCGAAGCCATAATCAAGGAGTTAAAAGAAGAAGATGAGTATTGGCAGAATAAATGGTGGGGAACTGGAGACGAGAAAGAGAAAGAAGAGAAAGAGAAAAAGGAGAAAGAAGAGATGGAGAAATCAAAGAAGATTGATACTAGAGTTATTGACACAACGCAGGAGTTGACTGCTGAGAACCTGGGAAAAATGGCTGACAAAGTGCTGGCTGCTAAGGCACTTGAGGTAGACTCTAACTCCGTGTCTGAGTCAAAAAGCCAGGTCAGTTCAAACTTGTCAACAAATGCGTCAGGTAAACAAATTGATGGAAATGTTGATTGCAAAAATTGCAACAAGGAGTGCAAATTTTGTAATACAGTCACGTATCTCAACGGTAAGAAAGTTGAAGATCTGACAGCAAAGGTCAGAAGCGTCGAGAACCAAACTCTTGATCGTGACAAAACAGTTAAAGCTTCAACTGAACGGATAAGAGAATTAACTAGCCAAATTGAAAATGATAAAATTGATCATGAAAAAGTTAAAAAGGAAAATGAAAAGTTAATTCTTGAAAACCGTCAGATTTCTGAAAAGTTTGAAAAACTCAAAAGCACAATGTAAGATTGTGATGATCGAAATGGTAAAACTCATAAAGAAAATGTTCATTTAAAAGCAGTGCTGAGAGTTAAAGAAGAATCAATCAATCAACAACTGGATGAAATCGCTAAACTGAAACTTAAATTTCAAGAGGCTGAAATTGAAAACGAGCGAATCCAGTTGAAGCTTAACAGTTACAGCTCTGCAAGCTTTGTTTTGCAACATATTGTTCCAATACCCATCGGGAAAAACAAAGCTGGCGAAGATGTTTATTCTGATGGAACTGGGGTGGGTTTTCATAGAGTTCCACCGCCGATTTTGGATAATTACACGAAAAAGCAATCGGGGTTGGTTGAAATTGAAGAAGAAAGTGAAGTTAAACTTCCGGAAAGCATTGATGTCACGTTCACATCTTCCAATGACGATAGTGTCCAGAATGATATTGTAAAAGAAGTTGTTGAAAATGTGCTAAAAACAGATAATGACACTACTGACGAAGATGGGTGTTTCTTGGACAAGTACATTCCGAAACAAAAGTCCAAAAACAACTTAAATGAAGAATCAAATCTTGTCATGTACAAGATGTTGGGATAGGATAAGTTGGTTTTGGATTCAGAGTTTCCGATAGAGAATGTTAACATGAACAAATTGACAAATGTTTTCAAGTTGGTCGAAGTTGAGTTGTCAGGAGTGAACAATCTGAGTCAAAAGAAAAGTAAAATGAGGTTTGAGAAAGAAAAAGTTTACAACAAGAAATCTATTAATCCACCGCGTTTTTACAATAACAACAGAAACAACTGGTTGGGTGGTTATCAGGGGGGCAAGCCGTATCAGAAAAGAAATGTTCCAAACAAGAAGTTTGTTGAGAAGAAAAAGTTTGTGAACAGTTCGAGTTCACTTGCTGATGAAGAGAAAGAAATTTTTTCGAGATCAAATAAAGAGTTCTTTGAGAAAAGAGCTTCTCAGTCTCAGTCTGAAAGCACAAGTCGAGTGGCTGATACTCGAACATGCTTCAGATGTAATCAAGTTGGTCACATTGCACGAAAGTGTACCAACGTGAAGCCTAAGACTGAAACTGTGAAGACTCAACAAAAGAAAGTTGAGGTGAAGGGAAAAACACCAATTGTTGTTGAGAAAAAGAGTATGAAAAATGAGAACATCAAAGTGAAAAATGAATCTGTAAAGAAGTCGGTAACTAAAAAAGACAAATTTTACAAAAGGGTTGCATTATCTCAACAAGTTTGGAAACCCAAAACTGAGAAAAAGGTTTCACCTTATGAGGATTCAATTCAAGTTGATTATGATGCGAATTTTCCACCTCTGAAGGCTGAAAACTTTAAAATTCAAGTTGCGAGAGTTAAAATAGTCAAGGTTACACCTAAGGCTGATCAGGCCTGGGTGGACACCATGTTTGACTAAGCAGTTTGAATTGCCGGAGCTTCCTTTATCACGAAGCATGAATCGGCATCTTTATTGAAGTTGGTTAAGTCATAGTTTGTTATGTGCAGGATCTTCCTAAACTTGTATCCAGATGGATCATGGATAGTGGAGCTTCAAGACATATGACAGGGAAGACCGCGTTGCTGTATGATGTCAGAAACATAAATGGAGCATACGTAGGTTTTGCGGGTAATTAAGGAGGAAGGATTATTGGTGAAGGAACGTTATCCAACGGAATTTTAACGTTTGAAAGAGTTAACTACTTTGCTGAGCTGGAGAACAATCTGCTTAGTATCTCGCAGATCTGTGACAGGATGTATACCACTCATTTCACTGATAAAGAATGTTTGATCTTGAAACCAGGATTTGTGATACCTGAGGAATGGATTATCATGAGGGCACTGAGAATTAATGATCTGTACGTGTTGGACATGAGCGTAGCTACTACAACCACGGGTCAAGCTCACTGTTTTGTGTCGAGAGAAACTGAGAAAGAATCGAGATTGTGGCACCGGAAAATGGGGCATATACATCTTAGAAAAATGAATCATTTGGGGCATAACGATTTGGTTACAGGAGTTCATGTCAAAGGTTTTCATCTAGAAGGGGAGTGCATTAGCTGTGTAAAAGGCAAGCAAAAGAAAAAGTCACACCCTACAAAGCAAGTCAATTCAGTCTCAAGACCCCTGGAAAGACTTCACATGGATTTGTTTGGTCCGCAGATTTTCGTGGGTTTCTTTCTTGAAGACGAAAGACGAAACGTTTGACAGTTTTATGGCGTTGTTCAAGAAGATTGAGAATCTGTACCAACGGCGTATCAAAAGAATTCGAAGTGATAATGGTACTGAATTCAAGAACAACAAAATGGAAGAATTTTGTGATGAAAGAGGTATATTGCATGAGTTTAGTGCTCTGTACACTCCGCAGCAGAATGGAATAGCAGAACGTAAAAATCGGACGCTAATTGAGACGGCTAGAACGATGCTTGCAGATTCAAAGTTACCAATTAATTTCTGGGCTGAAGCTGTTTCTGCCGCATGCTATACGCTAAACAGGGTTCTCACTGTCAAAAAGTTCAACAAAACATGCTTTGAGCTGATCAATAATCGCAAACCGAATTTGAAGTATCTAGAACCGTTCGGGTCACCCTGTATAGTTATAGAGCCTTATGGAAAGTTTGGTCCGAAGTGCATTGAGGGTATATTTGTTGGATATTCAAGTCCTACGCGCCGTGTCTTCGTTCCAAGTGAGAAGCGAATTATTGAAGCTGCAAATGTTGAATGTCAAGGTTATACTATGCCGCCACAAAGTCCAGGAGATTCATGGCGATATCATTATGACAAGTTATGGGAATCGTTTGACATGATGGAAGAAGAAGAAGAAGAAGAAGAAGAAGATTTCTTTGATGAATTGGATATTTTGCGTGAATACGAGTCACAGCAAAGGTTCCCAGCTGAGTATTCAAGACGACCACGGGAAACTTCAAATGATGATGACGCAGGTCCGAGTAATGCTGGTGAACACAATGATGTCCAACAGAATGAAGTTGCTCAAGATAATCAGTCAGATCAGAATGATAATCAAGAATCAGAGAACATGCCGATCTTTGATCATGGAGATTCAGATTCTGAGAGGGAGCAGATTCAGGATTCAAGTCAAATAAACCAAGTTGGTGAACAAAGTGCAAATCAAAATGTTACTAATCTGGAAGGTGATGTGGATGTTCCAAGCGAAGTGATGCCGCGAACTCTTTCTTATCATCCAGAGGAGTTGATCATAGGAGAATTGCATTCAGGCGTTCGCACAAGACGTCAAATAGACCAGGGCTTAACATGTTTTTATTCTACAGTAGCACCTTTACAAACTGAATTTTCATTAAGTTATTTTATCTCGCAGATCGAACCGAGAACGTATAAAGAGGCGCTTACTGAAGACTCTTGGGTCATTGCGATGCAAGAAGAGTTGAGTAAGTTTGAAAAGTTGGGAGTGTGGAAGTTAGTGGATTTACCGGATGGTCGAAGGAAAATCAATACAAAATGGGTATTCAAGTGTAAGAGAGACGACAAAGGAGTTGTTGTAAGGAACAAAGCTCGACTCGTTGTTTAGGGCTTTAGTCAATAGGAAGGGATTGATTTTACAGAAGTATATGCTCCTGTGGCACGACTAGAGGCAATCAGAATTTTCCTAGCATTTGCGTCTTGGAAGAACTTCAAAGTTTATCAGTTGGATGTAAAATCGGCGTTTCTTTATGGGAAGGTCAAAGAGGAGGTTTATGTTGGTCAGTCGCCGGGCTTTACTGACCCAATTCACAAGAACAAGGTGTACTTATTGGACAAAGCGCTGTATGGTTTACACCAGGCCCCGAGAGCTTAGTACGAGACTTTGTCTCAACACCTACTAACCAACAAGTTCATACGTGGAAATGTGGATGCCACTCTCTTCACTAAAGAGGTCGACGAACATCTTCTGATAGTTCAGATTTATGTAGACGATATAATTTTTGGGTCAACGAATGAGAAATTGTGCAAAGATTTTGAACAGGTGATGAAGCAAAAATTCGAAATGTCATCAATGGGGGAGATGAAATTCTTTCTGGGTCTACAAGTTGAACAACTACCTGAGGGAATTTTCATTCATCAGACGAAGTACGTGCATGATATTCTAGAGAAATTTGGAATGTCAAGTTCTACTCCAGCTGCTACCCCACTTGCAACAAATCATGGGATTCACCCAAATCTTACCGGAGACAGAGCTGATGAAACGTTTTACCGTTCCATGATAGGTTCTTTAATGTATCTAACTGCTTCACGTCCTGATATCATGTACCCAACGTGCTTCACAGCAAGATATCAATCTAACCCGAGAGCTTCGCACATGATTATTGTGAAGAGGATATTACGCTACTTGAAGGGAACTCCTACATTGGGGTTGTGGTATCCCAGAAAAGGCGACTTTACGCTCGAAGGGTATTCCGATTCGGATTTCGGATGCTGCAAAGTTAATACCAAATCAATAACCGCAGGATGCCAGTTCTTTGGACCTAGATTGGTTACCTGGCAGTGTAAGAAACAAACGTCTGTGGCGTTATCTACATGTGAAGCGGAGTACGTGTCTGCTAGCAGTTGCTGCTCTCAGATCCTGTGGATACAGCAACACATGCGCGACTACGGTTTGCAGTTTCTTAACACACCCCTTTTTCTGTTGATAATGAGGCCGCAATAAATATAACAAAGAACCCAGTACATCACGCTAAGACTAAACATATAGAGATTCGTCATCACTTTATTCGCGATTGCTTCGAGAAAAAGTTAATACGAATTGAGAAAATCCACACTGATGAACAGAAAGCTGATTTACATACCAAAGCTTTTGATAAAAATCGGTTTAAATATTTGTTAAAACTAAATGGTATGAAGCTTCTTTCGGTGTCGGATGGTATAATTGGCGTTGATGAGAGTACTGTTGTGGATGAAGATGAGAAACAATCTGCAATGGTTTGTCGATTTTTTACCTGTTTTGGTATTTAGGGGGAGTAGATGTATATAGTTTATTTTCAGAAAACACAAAAACAGTAAAAAATGCAAAAATTCGAAAACATGATAAAACTTAAAAAGAGCTTGTGTATAAAGGGAAAATGATAGTACATCGGCTAGACAATTACAGTATGCTAAAGAATTGTAAAGTCTAAATGAGTTAAACAGTCTCACTGATGATGTGTTGATAGGTTTTCGCACATTTAGTAGATTTATTCGGGATATAAACCTAAAATTTCAAACTTGTGAAATTCGTGGGGAACACTACTTGGATATATAGGTAACCCCTGAAATCTCGTTTGAAAGGTCCCATATTCTGAGATACTAGGTCTTTATACTCTGTTATATCTGGGGTATTATTCCGGGACTTCTCTGTATGGAAGTACTGACCTAGTCCCCGAATAATACTTTCTGCAAATGTGAAACACAGCATCGCCTTCAGCAAGCTGATGAAACAATAAAATTGATAGTCGCTGCTGTTGTAACTAAAAAGATCCTCTAAAGGGGACACACCAGAAAGTCGAAGCCGTCATCTCTCTGCGTATACGGAAGTATCGACCTGAGCTCTCACGGCCCTCGCATTTAACCCCTTACAGATATCATTTGTGGTATACTCACTTGTAAGACTGAATATCTAGGATTCTGGATAAGGGAGTATATTCAAGAGGTGGGACACATGAATGAGCTAAGTTCATAAGATATCTAATTCGTATCCTGAACAGATTGAAATGTGTGTGAGAATTTAAGATGGATCAGTATATCGACAATCGAGGTGAATTGTTTAAATCTGAATATGAAATGAAACTTAACGGTACTAGTAATTTGTCTGAAAAGCTGATATGATTCCCTGACACGCTCACCAAAAATAAGTTTGTATATAGTTTACTTTGTTTACTTTCTGCAATTTAAGTTTTTCTGCATTTTATTTCTTAGTTTAGAACACTTTATTAAAAATCCAAAAAGATTTATTTCTGCTCTATTTTTTTGACAAACCTAAGTGGAGAGTTAATCGTTAGATTCTAGGAGATTGAAGCAGATGCAGGAAAGTTCTGAGCTGAAGAATGAGGAGAGCTTACTTTGTCAGAGTTTGAAATGTTTTCAAAGTTAAAACGAGTTCATTAATTTGATACTTGTTATTTTCAGGAAACTGTGAAAATTGTTGTTTTAAAATAAGTTTGATTCGTCAAAAGATCAACCAAGGTCATTAAATTGGACTTGGTAGATTAATTGAGTAATCAGGGTCATTAACTTGGACCTGAATACTTGAGTGGATTTCTAAAGCTGATTAAGTTTGTGATTTATTGTTGAAAAGATGGTTTGTAATGTTTAAAGTTTGAGACACAGGTTTTGGACTTCATTATTCCCAACGGAAGCTAATTGTCAAAGCTTGAACCAGAACAAGACCTCAGATTCTAGCATATCGAGAGGGGGAGTCTGTGAAAGGGGGAGTCTGGATTAACAGTCCAAGGGGAGTTTGAAGATAGAGCTAGGTTGTGATCCTAAACCTGTGAAGATAGAGTGCTTATGATGAGAAGACAGAGAGTTGGAGAAAAGACCAAGACTGAAGACTCGGAGCTGAAAACTTCGTCAACATCCAAGGGGGAGTCTGTTGATGCATGCAATGTCTGTTGACTACGTCTGTATTAAGTCTTAGGTCAAGATAGGTCAACATAGGAGCTAGAAAGTCAAAATTAGGCTATTGTGTTGTAGTTTCGCTTTTATGTACATGTGTAGAAGTAGTTCTGCTCATGTGTCATATGTAGTTTCGCTCATGTGGTTTAGTTGGTAGTTTCGCTTATACGGCATGTCATATAAGTGAAAGCACAGGGACTATATATAGGTATTTGAAGCGAAACTAGGTCATTCATTCAGGAGGTTGGAGCGGAACTAGGTCATACGTTTTGTAACGAAACTCTGTCAAATTTGAATCAGAAAGCGTATAAAGAGAAGAAATTGAAACGGATAAGCTGTGTAACTTCATTTACATTGATTCCGCCTCCGTATGTGAAGATGAACGTTCTCAACTGACTGTTTAGGGTCGGAACACGGTCCAACAATAATGGCATTTGGAGTTATTTTACGAGCATGTAGTATGTTTACCTTTCGTATGCAATGAGAACCTTTCAGGATCACACCTCGTGCTTCCGCCTTAGAAAGGGGTGTGACAGATTGGTATCAGAGCTGCGATTGTAGTGAACCAGGATTCTTTCTCGAGTCTAGACTACAATCTTTAGGATCCTCTCACGAAAACAATTTTTCAAAAGTTTTCATTGCATAAAACTTTCCACGACATCCACTACCTTAAACTGTTTTCAAAGAGTCAAGTAAGAATACTACAAGACTTAGGGTGCACTGAAGTAGCACTTGTCTTTGACTAAGAATTACTTGCAACTATGCGTAATAATTAATATATACATATACTAGGAATAGAATATCAGGTACGCGTCTCTTCGTCTGAAAGCAGTGGCCTTTCTGAAGGAAGTGACCCAATGATGAAACAAATTGTGCGGACTGTGCAAGGAATTACGTAATTATGGATGCATACATAATTATGGAATTCAGTGCACAGAAACCACAACAAGTCTTGTCATGTATCAAACGAGATTTCTTCAGCACAAGAGAAGGTCAGATGTGAACACCCCCAACCCATCCCCCAGCCTATTAAATACTCTATTAGAGTAATGATTTAGGGTATAAAGACAAGAACCGCCAATGTGAAGAAAGATATTTTGTCCTTTACATATATTAAACTTGTACTATGGGGTGATGTAACCCTTATGCATTTTGTTTACTTCGCAAACAATGATGTAATAAGTTGTCCTGATATGTATAAAGACATGGTGAATATCTGATGACACATCAGTATTTATCTATTTATGCACGCTTGTTGCTGTATGAATTGATTTATATGTTTGGCGGATTGTTTGATGTCACTATGTGGGTATATGCCTATGTATATATCCTACCACTGTCTCGTATGACGATATCAAACAAATGTCTAACCCTGTTGTGTTGTGTTCTGTCAGAACATGGCACCCAGGAGAGCTGTGAACGCTCGTGATCAACCTCCTCCTCCTCCGATGCCGAGGAGTGCTGAAGAACTAAACTCCCTGCTGGAAGAAAGAATATCCGAAGCCATCGCCCAGTATGAGGCGAACCGCACTGAACACAGTGGAGGACCAAGCAATACAAGACGTAACGGACATGGAGATTCATCTGGAGGAAACACAACTCAAGGTTGCACTTTCAAGCAGTTTCTCGACTGCAAGCCACTAAACTACGACGGCACTGGAGGTGCAGTGGCTTTCGTGTGCTGGACGGCGAAGACTGATTCTACTATCCGCATGAGCAAGTGTACCGCGGACCAGCAAGTCACTTTTATTACTGGGTTGTTCATTGATGAGGCTTTAACTTGGTGGAATTTGCAAGTCCAAACCCTGGGAGATGATGCAGCGTATGGTATGACTTGGGACGAGTTGAAGGAAAGAATGAGAGAGAAGTATTGCTCTCGTGCTAAACTCCAAAGGTTGGAGACTGAGTTCTGGCACTTGTCCATGGAAGGTGCGGACATTACTGGTTATACCCGAAGGTTCCATGATCTATCAAGAGTGATCCCCTATATGGTGACTCCCGAATTTAAGCGTGTTGAGCGCTACATATGGGGATTGGCTCCAGAGTTTCGCAGCATGGTAACTTCGGCTAAACCAGAAATGATCACTCAGGCTGTAACTCTGGCTGTCAACCTTACTAAAGATGCTGTCTGTATGAAGAAGTTGTCGCTTAACCCAAATGAGAAGACCGAGACGCATGCTGAGTCATCTGGTGACAAGAAAAGGAAGCATTCGAGCCTGAATCAAGCGACACATAACAACAAGGGTTCCAACAATAAAAAGCACGACCCCAACCCGCCTCAGGAGACAAAAGCTCTTGCAGCCATGAATGACACCCCTGCCAGAGGATACCAGGGCACTCTGCCCAAATGCAATCAGTGAAAGTGTCATCACGAAGGAGTTTGTCGCATTCCAAAATGTGACAAGTGTGGAAAATTGGGTCACCATGCCGAGAACTGTCGGAGAAAAAGAAATGGAGGTGAAAATAGGAACGGGAATGGAAACCGTAACGGTGGTGGAAATGGCAATGGTAATGGTAACCGGAATGGTAATGGAGATGGGCAGAACCAAGGATGCTTTGGTTGTGGAAGCAAGGATCATTTCAAGAAAGATTGCCCAAAGGAGAACAACGCTCAGGCCCGAGCATTTGTGATTGCAGCAAGGAACGCACGCGAGGACCCTAATGTGGTCACCGGTACGTTTCTCGTTAACAATCACTTTGCATCCATACAATTTGACACTGGTGCCGATTATAGTTTCATGTCTATGGAATTTAAACGTATGCTTGGAATAGAATCTAGTAGATTAGATATTCCTTATTCCATAGAACTAGCCGATGGTAAGCTTGTTGAATCGGGCGAAGTTGTTAGGGGTTGTACATTAGAACTTGGTGAGCAGAGATTTAGTATCGACCTCTTGCCTGTTCAATTGGGTAGCTTCGATGCGGTGGTTGGAATGGATTGGCTGTCCAAGTACAAGGCTGAAGTTGTCTGCCATGAGAAAATTATTCGCATCCCCCTTGCGAATAATGAAACTCTCATCGTGCATGGAGAGAAACGAGACACGCCTCTGCGCATCATCAATTGTATGAAGGCGCGGAAATGCTTGAGGGAAGGATGTGTTGCATTCCTATTGCACGTTGTAGATAAGAAGGCTGAGGAGCTAAAACTCGAAGATATTCCTGTGGTGAAGGAATTCCCTAATGTTTTTCTCGAAGATTTGCCAGGACTACCTCCGCAAAGACAAGTAGAATTCCATATTGACCTGGTTCCAGGGGTTGCTCCTGTAGTCAAGGCACCATATCGACTTGCGCCATCCGAGATGCAAGAATTATCTATACAACTCTAGGATTTGTTGGATAAAGGATTCATAAGGCCAAGCTTCTCGCCTTGGGGAGCTCTAGTATTGTTCGTGAAGAAGAAGGATGGAACACTGCGGATGTGTATCGATTATAGAGACCTGAATAAGCTCACTATCAAGAATCGGTACCCACTACCAAGGATTGATGACTTATTTGATCAGTTGCAAGGATCGAGCTACTATTCCAAGATCGACCTTCGATCGGGATACCATCAGTTAAGGATCCAAGAGGAGAGCGTACCAAAGACTGCATTCAGAACGCGTTATGGGCAATACGAGTTCCTTGTGATGCCATTCGGATTGACGAACGCGCCAGCAGTATTTAGGGATCTGATGAACCACGTTTGTAAACCATATCTCGATAAATTCGTGATTATATTTATCGATGATATTCTGATTTATTCCCGAACAAAAGAAGAGCACGAGCAACACCTCAGGACCATTCTGGAACTACTAAAGAAAGAGAAACTTTATGCAAAGTTCTCGAAATGCAAATTCTAGATTCGCGAAGTACAGTTCCTTGGTCATGTTGTGAACGAGAAAGGTATTCATGTAGATCCAGCCAAGATAGAAGCGATAAAGAATTGGGAAGCCCCAAAAACCCCAACGGAAGTTCGACAATTTTTGGGCTTAGCAGGCTATTACCGCCGATTTATCGAGAATTTCTCCAAGATAGCTCAACCGTTGACTTCCCTTACGCAGAAGGATAAGAAGTACGACTGGGATGATAAGCAAGAAGGAGCCTTCCAACTTCTCAAAAACAAGCTATGTGATGCACCGATACTATCCTTACCCGAAGGCACTGAAGACTTAGTGGTATACTGTGACGCTTCGCGTCAAGGATTGGGTTGCATGCTCATGCAACGCCAAAAGGTCATCGCCTACGCGTCAAGACAGTTGAAAGTTCATGAGAAGAACTACACCACTCACGACCTGGAGCTAGGCGCGGTGGTATTTGCCTTGAAGATCTGGCGACACTATTTATATGGTACTCGATGTACAATCTTCACAGATTATAAAAGCCTACAACACATATTTGATCAGAAGGAATTAAACATGCGTCAGCGACGATGGGTTGAGCTGCTAAATGATTATGATTGTGAGATTAAGTACCATCCTGGAAAGGCAAATGTAGTAGCAGACACGTTAAGTCGAAAAGAAAGGGTTAAGACCCTCAGAGTTCGAGCATTGGAAATGACTATTTGGACGAACCTCACTGCACGCATTCATGACGCACAACAAGAAGCCCTTAAGAAGGAGAATCGTAGAGCCGAATATCTCTGAGGTATGGAGAAGAAATTGGTGACAAATGAAGAGGGTACCTTATACTTTATGGGGCGTATTTAGGTTCCGCACTATGGCGGTATTCGAGAAGTCATCTTTGATGAAGCTCACAAGTCGAGATACTCGATCCACCCAGGATCGGACAAGATGTATCAAGACTTGAATGAATACTATTGGTGGCTGAGGCTTAAAAGCGATGTTGTTGTTTACGTTGGAAAGTGCCTAACCTGTGCTAAGGTTAAAGCTGAATATCAGAAACCGTCTGGTCTACTGCAGCAGCCCGAGATACCTATGTGGAAGTGGGAGCAAATCTCAATGGACTTCATAACAAAATTATCCAGGACCCCTAGGGGGTATGATATATATGGCTGATAGTCGATCGGTTAACGAAGTCTGCGAATTTAATACCGATCCGAGAGAAGGATAGCACTGGAAAGCTTGCCGAGCTGTACCTGAAGGAAATTGTGGCACGTCATGGAGTGCCTATTTCGATTATTTCAGACAGAGATGGACGTTTTGTGTCAAGGATCTGGCAATCCTTCCAGGAGGCCTTTGGATCTCAACTAGATCTAAGCACGGCCTTCCATCCGCAAACAGACGGCGAGAGCGAACAGACGATACAAACACTGGAAGATACGCTTCGTGCATGTGTTATGGATCTAGGCGGCAGCTGGGATACTCACATACCTTTAGTTGAATTTTCCTATAATAACAACTACCATACGAGTATAAAAGCCGCACCGTTCGAAGCTCTGTATGGCCGCAAGTGCCACTCGTCGTTATGTTGGGCAGACGCTGGAGACAAACGTATGGTTGGTCCTGAATGTTGGTGCAGTCATCTGTCGTCTTCGTCTTAATATCGAGTCTTGGGTTCGTTGCGGTTTTGGATCAAACATTATGTCATCATCTTTGATGATGGCATCATCACCATATCATCACATACAAGACAAATGATTGTTGGTCCAATTAGAGATGTCCATTTGAAGGCACAATAGGTGGCTGCCATTAAAAGGCCCAATGAGGTGATTCCATTTAATGCCCAACCGTTTGAAGATTGTAAAGCATTTGGAGTTGACCGTTTGAAAAGTATTCATACATGTCCGTTTGAGTTAGGTCCAATCGTTTGAGCATGGCCGTTTGAGGCTTTCAGTTTGAAATGTGTAACCGTTTGAGCATGTTCAAACGGATAGGATAGGTACTATAAATAGGCTTCATGTCTTTGTCATTTGTAACGGTCAGGCCAAGTAATACCGAAGTGCTGCCGGTATTTCCTCTCGCTATAAACTTTGTCAATTGAATGTAAAAGAGGATTAAAGTGTATTTCAAGCTGTTTTCAAGTTCGTTTCTTAGTTTCCGCCTCTCGCTGTTAAACAAGCTTATTATGGGATAATAGACCAAAGTGATGAGTTTGTTGCACAGGGGTTTAGCTGGGACAAGTATATACCTAGTGGAACTAAACCTAATGTGGCACTAGTTACCAGGATTCTGGATCAACATGAGGATTGTCAGAAAAGGATTCCGATATTTCCAGATCTTGGAAGTGATGTTGATACAGATGATGAGGAAGAGTATCTTAACAAATGTAGAAAAAGCATTGATCCTGACAGTTTTAATCTTTTCTATACAGATAAAGTTGAGATGCTGAATCAGAAGAAGATTGCTCGATTGCAGAAAGAGCTAGAAGCAGCAAAGCTACTCGCTGATGAAAAGGCGAAGACTGAGCTGTAGAAACAAAAGATGAAACAATTGCTGAGATTGCACCAGAAAAGATTGTTGAAATAGAGAAAGTGGTCGAGAAAATTGTCGAAGTCGAGAAACTCGTGGAAGTTGAGAAAATTGTTGAAAAGATTGTAGAAATAGAAAAGATTGTCAAAGTCGAGAAACTTGTAGAAGTTGAAAAGACTGTCGAAGTCGAAAAGATAGTTGAAAAGGTGGTTGAAGTCACAAAGCCTTGTGAGAAATGTTCAGAAGCCTGCAAAAAATGTGATGAGAAAGACAAAAAGATTGCTGATTTAGAGAAAATTAAGGAAGATTTATTGTCAGATGTGAAGTACGTGAAAGAGTCATACGACGTATTGAACAAGACAGTTGACAGTTTGAAAAGAGCAAATGCAGAATTTGAAAAGGCAAATAACAAGATGAGTGCAACTTTAATGACAAAGCAAAGCGTCATCAATGATTACATTGAAGATTGTGCTAACTTGAAGAAGGAGTTGGAACTTGAGAGAATCGAGAGTGAAAGGATCAACCGATTACTTTTAAGTTATACTACATGTGATTATCTGATTGATCGTGTTTATCCTACTGTTGCAGGTCTTGAAGCTTTCAAGAAGAAAGAAAAAGAAGAGGATACTGGTAAGAAACCAAGTGTCAAGTATAAAAGATGTCCGCCTCCTATCTTTGAAAGTTATTCCCCCAGGAAACCAAATGAGGAACAAGTAAACAAGGCTCTAAACATCAAATTAAAGTCTGAAATCACTAATGAATTGCCAGACAATATTGATGTTACATTCACAGCGTCTGACACTGATCATGAGTCTGAGTTAGTTAAGAGAGTTGTCGATCAGGTGTTGGATATGGATGAAGAGTCAAAGTCGGAGTCTAAATCAGATAGTTCGAGTTCGTCTGAGAAAAGTTCGAGTTCGCCAGTTAAGAGGGTTTACAATAAAGAATTCCTGTTATCAAAATCTAATTTGAATGATGAATCAATCAAAGTAGCGTATACATTGAATGATTCCGACAAATTATATTCTGATGATGAATTCCCAATAAGAAGTGTCAAAACTGAAATGATCAAACAGGTTTTCAAATTAATAGAAATTAATATTTCTGAAATAAAAGATTTAAATCTTGCTGAAAAACCTAAAAAGTACACTTCAAGAGTTCAACAGAGATTGAACAAGAAAAAGGGTTACAATTATGGTTCAGGTTATCGAAAGAAACCAAACCATAATGGTAATCTCAAAAAGAAAGGTCTTGGTTTCAATTCTTCAGGAAATTATAAAAAACAGAAAACTTATAAACCAAAAACAAAATTTGTTTTAGGAGGAAGTTCAGAAGATGAACAGCAGAAACCATTCTGGAAACAATCAAATCAAGAGTTTCTTGCTGAAGTAAAGAAGAATGTGAGGAAGTTTGCTTCGAGAGTTGATAGAAGAACCTGTTTCAAATGCCAAGAAGTTAGACACATAGCGTGGAATTGCACTAAGACCAACTAGCAAAAACAGGGAGTTTCTTCTAACTCTGTTTGGAGAAAGACTTGTGTTGATAAGAAAGAACAATCTGTAAAAATTGTTAAAAAATTTGAAAATTCTACTTCTGAGGAAGGAGAAAGTTCAAAAAGGTTTTACAAAAGAAGAGGTGATTTAAGTAAACAAAAATGGGTTGTTAAATCTTAAGGTAATTCTGACAATGAATCTGATTCCATAAAATCAGAGGAGTCATTGGTTGATAAAAAGATTGTGAATTCCGTTCCAGTGATGAACGATGAGAATTTTCCGTCACTGTCAAAAGAAAATTTGATGAAGAAAGTTGGAAAGGTTGAGATCTCAAATCAATTCTTCGCTGATAAAGGAGAATTTGATGTTGAGAAGGCTTTCAACGGGAAAGTCAAACACATTTTTGGGAAGATGGTTGATAAGAAGGTAAAGGATGCTAAAGAATTTTATAAATCAAAATGTTGGTGGGACAGATGTGTTCCAAAGTCACCCAAGGCTGGTGAGGCTTGGGTGGACATTATGTTTGACTAAAACACCGGACTTGCTGGAGATCCCAAGTTGGTAATCGTGGATCAGGAATCGGCATCTTTCATGTTTAATTAGGATGATTTGAAAGTGTTTGAAATTGTTAAAATTTTACAGGTTAAAGGACTATGCCGGAGCTTCCAGGTTGGTAAGCGAGGAGCAGGTATCGGCACCTTTCTTGAGGAATTTACTACGGTAATGTCAATCATGCAAACGGTAAAAAGGTTTGTTTGTGTTTGTTTACAAGTGGTTAGAAGAATTGATTGTGCATAACTTGTACATATGGTAAATCAAGGACATTAATTTATACTTGCATTTTCCTACAAGTGATTGAGACACAAGATGATGAATCACATCTCCGATCTTAGTATTGATATACTTACAAGTGGTAAAATCAACCGAACTTATTTTCCGAAAAAATCATTTTGATTAAAACAAACTTAAGTGTTTTGAAATCTAAATGTGAAAATAGTTTGATGATAGGGGGAGTTCTGATTGTTTATGCTAAGTGAATGGCGAATTGATGCGATTTGATATCGGTTGTCATGTTTCTGGACAGTTTTTTTTCAATTTTCGTTAATGTGTTTGCATTTTAGGGGGAGTAGAAAATTTTCAGAAAATCCAAAAACATTAGAAAATTTGAAAAAGACAAAAACATGATAAAAACCAAAAATGAGTTTGTTGTGAAAAAGAGGAAATGATAATACATCAGCAGACTATCACAACATGCTAAAGATTTGGAAAGTTTAAAAGTGTTAAACAATCTTACTATGGATGTGTCAGTAGATTTTTGCACATTTAATAAACTGTGACGAGATATAAACTAAATTTCAAACTTGCTTGTTCTGTGGGTTAACACAAACTTGGATATATAGGTAACCCCTGAAATCTTGTTTGAAAGATCCCTTATTCTGAGATACTAGGTCTTTATGCTCAGTGATATCTGCGGTATTATCCCGGGACTTCTGCTGTATGGAAGTACTGACCTAGTCCCCGGATAATACTTTCTACAAATGCTTGAAAAAGCGCCGCCCTCAGCAAATCGATGAAACAATAAAATTGATAGTCATTATTGTTGTAAAAAAAGATCCTCTAAAGGGGACCCACCAAAATTCGAGCCGTCATCTCTCTGCTGAACGGAAGTTCTGACCTGAGCTCTCACGGTTTCGCACCTAACCCCTTACAGATATCATCTGTGGTATACTCACCTGTAAGACTGAATATTGGGATCTGGATACGGGTGTATATTCAAGTAGTGGGACACACGGATAAGTTTAAGTGCTTAAAACATTAATATCGTATCTCGGATCAATTGAACTTTGTGTGAAAATTTAGGTGGACCAGTATACTGACAATCTAGGTAAATTGTTTAGAACTTAAAATGAAATCAAGCTTAACGGTGTTAGTGATTTGTCTCATTAGCTGATATGATCCTCTTACACAAACTCACAAAAATAATGTTTGTAAATATTTCTTTACTGCATTTTATTTCTCTTATGTCAAAAAACCAAGAAGATTTTAGTGTGTTTTAGCATAAATTTTTGAAAAATTCAAAAAGATTTTCGACAACTGATATTGAATAGTTGATTTTCAAAATTCCGGGTGCTAAACATGATGAACAAATGTTTTGGGAAAGTGTGATGTTTTGAAAAATTAAAATATATCTTCAAGTGGTTTATCAAAGATTAACATTGTAAAATCATTCTTTGATTGTATTATTCCTGCAAGTGGTTCATTAGCTGGTAAGATTGTTTTTACATGTTATCATCGGAAAATTTATTTTTGGGTAGAGGATGTGCAGGTTTCTAAGAGATGGAGATCCAGGTTCCGATACCTGAAGACTTGGTGATTTCAACATGCCAGACTGTGATCCCAGCATATCGAAAGGGGGAGTCTGAAGACATCCGAGTAGAGGTTGTTCGTGGGGAGTCTGTTGATGATGATGAAAAAGAGAAGAGAAAGGTTTGAGGATGCTTACACTGATTAAGACTGAAGTCGTTGAAGACTCGACACTTAAGACTCGTCAACATCTGAGGGGGAGTCTGTTGGTGCAGTCATCTGTCGTCTTCGTCTTAATATCGAGTCTTGGGTTCGTTGCGGTTTTGGATCAAACATTATGTCATCATCTTTGATGATGACATCATCACCATATCATCACATATAAGACAAATGATTGTTGGTCCAATTAGAGATGTCCATTTGAAGGCCCAATAGGTGGTTGCCATTAAAAGGCCCAATGAGGTGATTCCATTTAATGCCCAACCGTTTGAAGATTGTAAAGCATTTGGAGTTGACCGTTTGAAAAGTATTCATACATGTCCGTTTGAGTTAGGTCCAATCGTTTGAGCATGGTCGTTTGAGGCTTTCAGTTTGAAATGTGTAACCGTTTGAGCATGTTCAAACGGATAGGATAGGTACTATAAATAGGCTTCATGTCTTTGTCATTTGTAACGGCCAGGCCAAGTAATACCGAAGTGCTGCCGGTATTTCCTCTCGCTGTAAACTTTGTCAATTGAATGTAAAAGAGGATTAAAGTGTATTTCAAGCTGTTTTCAAGTTCGTTTCTTAGTTTCCGTCTCTGAAACGTACGAGAGCTCTTCCGAACGACTCATTCAGGTCAAAACCGGTCCTACACTGAACTTGTTCAAGAGACGACCGACAAGATTATGCAGATCCGAGAACGCATCAAGGAGGCTCGAGATCGACAAAAGAGCTACGCAGATCGAAGATGGAAACCTTTGGAATTCGAGGTGGGAGATAGTGTTCTGTTGAAGGTTTCAGTTGGGACAATTTTTGCCCAGATAAAGAATTTAATGGAGAAAGAGATGTTAAATGCTAAAGCCTTTGTTTCTAATGTTAGAGATGAATATTGGGCTGAAAAATACAGAAAAATGAGGAAAGCTGAAGAAGAAAAATGGAGAAAAATTGAAGAAGAGGAGGAAGAAGAAGAAAGAAGAAAAGCTGAAGCTGAGAAAGAGAAAAAGAAAAGAGCTGAGATGTTTCAAGTGAGAAGAACAGTCAAAGAAGTACCAGAACTTGAAATCAAAGCTGATGTTGAAGCAATCAGAGTTCCAGAAAAGTGTATGAATTGTGATTCTATGATCAAGCAAAACAATGAGCCGCTACAAGACATAAAGAGATTGAAAGAATCATATGATACTTTGAACAGAGAGATCAACAAGTACACTGAGTCGAATAGTGAACAAGCTATGGCAATAAATACACTCAAGGGAGCTTACATGAGACATCTTGATGATGTCAACTACTACACAGAGAAGTGTGCTGAGCTAGAACTGAAGTTGGCAACACAAAGAATAGAAACTGAAAGAATCTACAATTTATTGAAAAGTTACTCATGTTCTACTTTTGCTGTTAACAGGATTTATCCGATTGTGGAGAAATTGAAGACGTTTGAAGAAGAGAAGGCTTCGGAAGAAAAGAAGTCCGAGACAAAAGAAGAAGACGAAGTAGAAATTTCTGGTAAGAAATCAAGTGTTGTCTACAATAGATGTCCGCCCCCGGTCGAAAATGGATATTCGCCTCGAAATCCAAATTCCGAAAGAGTCAAAAAGGCAATTAACTTACAATGGGAGTCTGGGCCGTCGGATAACTTGCCAGAAAATATTGATGTCACGTACACATCGTCTGACACTGATCATGAGTCAAAGTTGATAAAAAGTATGGTCGATCAGGTGTTGGATAAAGATGACAGTGAGGAGTCAAAAATGGAGTCCAAACCCGAGTCAAAGTCTGAGTCTGATACGTCATAGCCAACAATCAAAAAGGACAAACGGGTTTATGATAAGGAATTTTTGCTATCAAAATCTAACTTGAATAATGAACCGGTCAAAGTAGCATATACTTTGAAAGATTCTAACAAATTATATTCTGATGAGATTTTTCCAATAAGAAGTGTAAAAATTGAAATGATTAAAAAGGTTTTCAAAATCACAGAAATTAGTATTTCTGAAATAAAAGATTTAAATCTTACTGGAAAACCTAAACAATACTCTTCAAGAGATCAACAAAGAATTAACAAGAAAATGGGTTACAATTGTGGTTATAATTTCCAAAAGAAATCAAACCGCAATAATAATTTCAAAAAGAAAGGTCTTGGATTTAATCAACCAAAAAATAATAAAAATGAAAAAGTTTATAAACCAAAAATTGTGTTTGTTTCAGGAACACACAACGACAGAAGCTGAAAAGGAGCAAGCTTTCAGAAAGCAGACAAATCAAGAATTCCTTGCCAAGAAACAAGAGAACATGAAGAAAAATGGTGCTCAGAAGACTACAGAGACGAGAACCTGTTTTCAGTGTAAAACAGTTGGTCATATTGCCAGGAATTGTCCAAAGGCAATACAGACAAAACAAGGAGTCTCTGGTAAACTGAAAGAGAAAGTTGTTGAGAAAACTGAACTGACAACCAGAAAATTTACAGGCTTTGAAAATTCAACCTTTGAGATTGGTGAATGCTCAAAGAATGTTGTAAAAAGAAAAGACAGTCTGAAAAATCAAAAATGGGTTGTTAAGGGTTCAGGAAACAGTTCTGGTGATGAATCTGATTCCACAAAATCAGAGGAGCCACGTGTTCAAGAAAAAGTTGAGAAATCAGTTTCGACAGTGGATGATGTGAATTTTCCACCACTGAATGCTAAAAATTTGAAATCTAGAATTGGGAAAGTTGAAATTTCAAATCAATTGTTTCCTAATAAGAAAGAATTGGATATTGAAAAAGACTTTAACCCTGCAGTGAAAAACATTTTTGGAAAAATGATTGAGGGGAAGCCTAAGGGGGTAAAATAGTTTTATCAATCAAAAAGGAAAGATTCAACCCCAAATGAGACTGAAAAGATTACACCCAACGCTGGTCAGGCTTGGGTGGATATATTCTTCAAAGAAACTGGAGCTATTATTTCATTTGTTTTTGAGAAAATTTCTGGTTCTTATTTAGTCATTGAGCTTGAGCTCTTTACAAATGTTTTCTTTTTAACAAACTTTGATTTCTGAAAGTTCTTTTTCGGGTAATTCTTACCACCCTGATGCCCACCAAACCCTCTGTTTTGGTTGTTTTTATGAAAACGTGGTGGCACACTTGGTTTGTTGTAGAAAGATTTATCATGTTAAAAGTTCAAAAACCTCTTAGAACTTGTCAAACCTTCGATTTCAGAAACATCAATCTCCACTAACTTGAAAACCTTTTTTCAGTTTATCCACATTAACGTTTTCGATCGGAAGCTCTGTATCCGAGTACAACTTATACGAACCATTCATCTTGTACATGACAAGAGTCGGCTCATCATTTAAGTTGTTTTGAGACTTAGGTTTCGGGATGTAATTGTTTAAGAAACATTCATCATCCTCAACTGTGGAATCACTATCAGATTTTAGCACTTTTCAACAACATTTTTCACAACCTCAGATACAATGCTATCTTCATCGGTTTGTGAATTAAACGCGACATCAATGTTTTTTCTGGTAGTTTTTCAACATCAGTTTTATCACTTGATTCAGATTCATTAACCAACCCAGATTGTTTTTTCGTGAAGTTATTACACATGGGTGGTGGAACCTTGTGATACCCTACCCCGGTTCCATCTGAATAAACATCTTCACCGGCTTTGTTCTTCCCAATTGGTTTGGGAACTATACGTTGAAGAACAAAGCTGGCAGACGAATAACTGTTCAGCTTCAGATTGATTCTCTCATTCTCGATTTTAGCTTCCTGAAATTGAAGTTTGAGATTCGCAATCTCATCCAGTTGCTCATTTATCAGTTTCTCTTTAGCTTGAAGAACTCCTAATAAATATGTGTTTTCTTTATGAGTTTTTGAGTTGCATTCATCTGAATCTTTTATTGTTCTTTTCAGTTTTCAAAATCTTCAGAAATTTTTCTGTTTTCAAGAATCAATTTTTCATTTTCTTTGTGAAATCGTTCAACATCATTTTTATCAGTTTCAATTTTTTCAGTTAATTCTTTGATTCGTTAAGTTGAACTTTTTATTAGTTTATCTCGACCAATCACTTCTCTGTCTATAATGCCAGTTTTATCTGTTAGCTCCTGGAATCTCGTTCTTGAGAGATATTCTTGTGTTTTACAGACTTTGCACTCTCGCATGCAACCTCTACAAACACTTTCAGTTTTAGCATTTTTAGCCTTACCTGGTTCATTATCTGAACCACTAGAACTGACCTTTTCTGACGACTCAGACTTAGAAGCAGACTTGGAATCTACCTCAAGGGCCTTTGCCATCAAGACTTGATCTGCCATCTTGGTCAAGTTTTCGGCTGTCATCTCTTTCGCAACGTTGATAATCCATTCGTCCAGTTTCTTTGGCTCCTTAGATCTCAGATATGCCTCATATCTCTCCTATTTCAACCTCTCTCTCTCAGCTCTGTTTGCTGCATCTATCTTGATTTGCTCTTCTACTGGCGGGATCGATTTAACAAGAGCTTCGAAATCAATGGATTTTGGATCAACACAGATGTTTCCCATTGGGTCCAAGTAACACTCTCGGTCTAGATCCCATCTTTTAGCTTTCTTGGCTTCTTTGTAAGCATTGTAGATCCTTTTCATCTTTATCGATGCCATACTTCTTTCTCGGTTATACGTTGAATTTGGTGGTGGTGTTGGTAGTGCTTCAACTTTTGCTATAAATGCATAACCAACAACATCTTCCTCAAAAAGAAAATCACCCCAATTGAATCCCTCATCATCTTGAATCACCACCAAAGCTCTCGACTTTTCTTTCGGATTTTCTTCAGTTTGATTCATTTTCGGTGTCTCCTCATGATTTCGGCGATAGACTGCCTTTTTGTAGTAGTCGTCGTGGAACAGGTTTGCAGTTTCGTCAGCAGCAGAGTTCCGGCATTCTCTCTTGAAGTGGCCCTTTTGTTTGCATTTAAAACAGGTCACCTTCGACTATCGAAGCCTCACTTTGTTGAACGTCCTCCAATCGAGTTTCGCCCTGTAATCTCCATGAATCTCTGAGCTCGGCGAATAATGCTAGCCATACCCCAACGGATGTCTATTAGTTCCATCTCTTCCAGGTCAATTTGATCATAGTCTTCTTTAGTGAGACTGGTGTTGCCAATCTTCCCGGCGACTAGGCTCTCATAATATTCCAGAATTGATGCGAGAAACACCATTTGCTGCTTAGCCGTTTCTTCATTGAAGTTCTGTGCATTGTTCAGATTGACGGCTATATTGCATTGGAAAACGTTGGAGTTTGGAACACTTTGAGGTTGCTTAGAGTTTGCCGCAGATGATGTAGATGTACTAGAACCAGTACCATGATACCCATAACTGCTTGATGAAGACCCACTGTTAGACTTCTCTTGTGTAGTAGTGTTTGAGCTTTCGGCACTGAAAGCAGTTTTTGGTGACGTAGCTTTAGAAATCATGTTGCCTCTGTAATACAAATAAACATTTTGGGGGTGAGTTGTTCACTTTATTGAACTTCTTGATTTCCAACTCATGCCCTTCTAGCCTTTCAATCAACCAGTTGAATGTCATTTCTGCCATCGGCTTTATGTTTTTGTGCACTAAACCAAAGTACTGCCAATCTTGTTCATTCGGCAACGCCTCAAACATCTTATCAACCAACTCTTCCTCATCTTTCTTGATTCCGAATCTTGCTAATTCTGCTTTCATACAAGTAAATAAATCAAACTCTTTTTTTAATAAAGATTTTTTGTTTTTCACTATCTCTTCACCGCCAGTACATTTATTCTCAACTTTATCCCACAAATCCTTTGAATTTTCATAATCGATCAATGAGATGATATCGTCTCTGATAGACTGGTGTAGCAGGGCAATGGCCTTTTGTTCGAACACAAAATCTTCTTGCTCAGTATTTCATAGATTCTCATAGTCTGCTCTTGAAGCAAAGTAACCATTCTTCATACGTTTCCAAATGTCATAAGCGAATGCTCTCAACCATCCATCAAACCGTTTTGCCCAGCGATTGTAATCCTCTATCGTCATAAGTTTCGGTGGTTTGTTATCAGTACCATAAGCGTTGACAACACTTAGCGAATCGGATATCGCTTTAGTAACATTTTTGGGGTTTGTGTCGGATGAAGTAGCTCCACTGCTATTATATGCAAAGAAATCACCTCATAAACTCGTCACCCATGATTGTCGTACCTGAAAAAGCCAAACTTGGTCAAACTTGATAACACAATAATAACAGTTGATCGGATGGTAATTCGTCCGAATGACTGTTCGGATGGATAACTAAAATGAAACAAGTATCAAATGTGTCAAGTGACGAATGACTATCCGGTCGGATGGCAATCCGATCGGATGGTAATCCATTGATACAAGAACATGAACTTTCAAACAACAAAATACTGATCCGGTCGGACGACAATCCGATCGGATGAGTAGTGATGTCAGCAGGTAACAAGTAACAATAACAATGCAATCCGATCGGATGACTATCTGATCGGACGAGTGACGTCATAAAAGTTCATGGTTTTTGATTGATTTCGATGTGTTTTAGTTCGAATTTTGTCGTGAAAATTTGTAGGATTGTTAAACAACAGATTGCGAACACAACTATGTCAAATTTAGTCCATTTTAACCGTGAATTCTATTTCAATTTTACATTTTTCACTGTTTTGGATGAGAAAAAGTAGAACACATATAGAAATAGAGATGTAGATGAAGAATCAAGTAAAATCTCCGGTGAAATCGGCTGAAATCGGCTGTAATCGGTCAAAATCTCTCTGAAAACGTTGTGACCCTCTCTGAATCCGAACTCCAAGCTTTGATACCACTTGTGAGGACCGGTTGGTTCGGTTCTAGATTGAACAACTCAGGTCGGATCGATCACTATAGATGTGGGGAATCCATATACAGTGTAGAAGAAGAATCAACAACGAGATCAACGTTTAAAGCTTCAATTCTCATTATGATGTGCAAAAGTAACCACCAGCCAAAAAGCTAAACAAATGAACCCCTAGTCTCCTATTTATAGGCGAGCGGGACTGGGAGAATAGGTCATCCGACCAGATGATCATCCGTCCGGATGACTTAGGCCATCCTCACGTACAATATATATATCCTACCAATATGACAAATTTAATATAAACCATTGTACGAGTTTACAGAAATCCCTGGGACCAAGTAAATTCGTCCCAACTACACGGTCGTTTTCTCTGAAACACCGTAACAAATACCCATTTCTCCCTGAAACATATATTTTTACCAAAACTGTTTCTTCTCCCCGAAACATATGTTCACCAAAACTGTTTCATCCTGAAACATATATTTTCACCAAAACCGTTTCTCCCCGAAACATGTATATTTATAAAATCCATATATTTTCAATGAAACTATATAATTTATATCAAAAGGTATGTTTTATTCCAAAAACATTATTAAACCCTTTTAGGCGTGTTCTTCCCCCAAAACATATACAAAACAGTAAAAAGAGGGGGTTTAGTGACACTCACCTTTGGGTGCGTATTTTTAAATAGCAAAATCCCACAAATTGGTTTCTACACGTCCTATTATGCGTAGGAACGATTCATCAATTAACATATCACAAAAATCCTAAGTTTCTCTGTATCTTAGAATTTTCACATAACTTTGAGATTTTCTCAAAAAGTTATCGTTTTAGATTATGTTGGCACGTTAATATATATATATATATATATATATATATATATATATATATATATATATATATATATATATATACTATCTATACTATATATAATATACATATCCAAAGGACTTCTTAAGGTCATTGGAGTTTCCTTAAAACACCCCTAAAGCATGATGTACAAGTCTTTTAAGCATCAGAAAACTTCACTTTCCACTTATACCCTTTCACACAAACCAAACATGCGGACACTATTACGTGACTAGGGTTTCTAGATCTCATCCTCTGCTCTCACTCTCTCTCTCTCAATAGCGGTTCGAGATCTAGGGTTTCTCCCAGATCGATGATGTACAATGTTCTAATGCAAAAACGGATTTCGTGGCTTTTAAACACCCTTAAATCTTTTGGGCGGCCTTTTCAATTTCAAAAGCCCTAAACATTTTCAGATCTGAACAAAAATCAACCACGAATACACTTTCAGATCTCACATCTCCTCCTTGGTTTCTGCGACACTCTATCTTTGTCCCTTCTCTGGTTCTAGAGATGACGATCGTCGTGTCAAGGAAGAAGTATGCGACGAAGCTGCGGTGGTGGAACCTCTTAAGATGGACAGTGATGGCGGCGGTTAGGGTTCGAGCCGCGAAACCAACTTTTTGAGGATTAATGTTTAATGTTCATCATTAGGCAACAACATTGGTTCATGCATATTTTCTTAATTTCATTAAACTTTCAAACCCTAATTTTGTTCTATTTTACTCTGCCCAGATTTGCTCTTTGCTTTGGAGATTCTGTTCAACGAGATAGTAAGTGTTCAATTTCATATCCTTTTTTATGATTTATTTCATTTGTTTTTAATAGATCATGAACACTTTCAGATCTTGAACAAAACAACCCAGATAAAAACCCACGACACCATTTTTTAGTTTTTTTTCATGGGGTGAAGAACAAAAAAACTGCATTCTCTTTTGTATCGTGCTTTGATTGAGTGGTTTTTAAGAACCCAGATAATTATTATTTGTGTACAAAGGGCCACACAGGGATTTCAGTGTTATCATGTTCGTTTTACTAAACTCATATACGTGGTCTATAATTTTGGGTAAAACAAACCAGAAGATAACAAACTCACTTTGGATGTGGTGGTCCATAAGAGTTTTTTGTTTTGGAGAAACCATACATACTTATATTGTAAACATAAAGCAACCTTAAATATAACTCGATAATTCATAAATCAACAACTGCACATGAAGTTCGAGCCACGATAACCAATCCTTTTTCATAGATTCGATAAAAAATGATAAGTTGTATGGTTTAAGTTTTGAATATAAATGTATTGTTTACAGATCGGGGTGATGGTGATGGTTCATGGTGACGATACAGGGTCGATTTCAAACATCTCAAGTTGTCTACAGGTTCATATTCATATCCCGTCTGGTGCGAGATCCCTTTGTTTGGTTTAAAAATTGTAGATCATTCTTTGTCGGAGCTTTAGAATTTATATCCGGTGCCGACATAAAAACCGCCATCGAGGTCGCAGGGAGCCAATGGCTCGATGGTACATTTGTTTCTTGTCAACTTACATGAGTTCGATGGACACTGACTTTGAAGCCAAAAAACCGAAACTTTATGAAGCTTTCGAGATTCGAAACATCGATTTTGGCTTTGCATTTTGGTTCAGGACAAATGTGCAGCGTCTTTTTTATATAAATAATTGGTATTATATTGATGAAATGAATATGATTATGTTTCAGGAGTCTAAAAGCAAAGATCAAAGCCACATATCCCGGTGCATTCCCAGACGATTCAACGTTAGAAGCACTCGATGCACGACCAGATCTACAAGTACCTCGATAAAACTGTATTTAATGTTTTTTCTCCTTTTCTACTTCTTTCTGTGACATTGTTAACTTACTGTTGACATGATGTTTCACTATTGTCAGAAACCATATAACCTACTTATTGTAGAAGTGAGGTGTTATTATTGATGGTTATACTTATTGAGTTTAGTATACTCTCATATTTGGTTTTAAAATGCGCGCATAATGCGTGATGCGCACGACACGCTGATGAGATCGCATCAGGTAATGCGATGCGAGGATGATGCGCCCTAAATAGAATAACGCGGTCCTGATGCCCTAGCTTGACGCGCCTTGATGCGTGCGTTTTTATGTAATCGGCCACTATAGAGTAAAATTATACAATGAGCTTGTAGAATGTGCTTAACAAGCTTGTACAATGAGCTGATGAAGTTGTTAAATGAGTTCCAGCATAGATTACTTGTACGTTTTGCATAGGGTACACTTAAGAGTTCATGGCTTATTTTGGTTACATTGAACATCTTTGATGCTATTAGAGCTATTTTGTTGTATTTATATATTTTAATCCCTAAATTTTTAGTGTTTAAAACTATAAATTTGCCATAAATGATAGTAATTCATATACTTGGTCCCAATACTTTAATAGTGTATCTTTGTTTTTGTAAAATAGATATTATAACCGTTATAACCATATTTATGTAATAGAAATAATAAATATTAGTATTTAATGACAAAACTGAGTACCCTTGGCTATTTTTAGTATGTCAAAAGCATCGAAGATGTGTATACATCATGAGAATTCATAAACTAACAGAAAACAAGTACCGCGTTGTAAATTTCCGCCGCCGCATCACGTGAATTTCCTACCATTGTTGAGATTTTACAAGAATTTTGAAGACCGTGTCCATTTACCAAGTTTGAGGATGAATTTGGTTCCTCGTTGTGTATGGCTCGGACGCCAAATCAATATTTGTCGGTATTGTGATCAATGGCTTGTCAGTGCTATTGTATCATGGAAACACCTCATACAATGTTTTTGTTTCAACACTAAATTTGTTTTAACTTATAAATTGCTATTCTTGAAACATCATGTTCATCTTGATTAAGTTTTCAAACTGTCATGTTTCTTTGAAGGAGTTTTGATTTAACAAAGCTTTAAAATTTTGCATTTATAGAGATATATCAATTAAGTAACATTAACGCAAGCACTATATTCACATTATACATAGTATTACTATATAATACCCATAGATAGACCACACCAATGATACACATAAGAAATCTAACATATATATATATATATATATATATATATATATATATATATATATATATATATATATATATATATATATATATATATATATATATATATATATATATCACGAGAGAATTAATAAACTAACAAAAAAAGACTATCGCGTTGTAAATTGTCGCCGCCGGCCCGCACATAGCCCTAAACTCACCAACCTAAGTGATATGTTTCCCGCAGCATCGCGTGGGTAAACGGCTAGTATATATATATATATATATATATATATATATATATATATATATATGAGTCCATATACATATATTTTTAAGATTTTGCGACTTGAACGATTTTATTGGTGACTGTTATCATGTAAATCCGTTAACACACTAGTTTATACGTAATATATCTACGATTTGTGCTTCATAATATATATACATAAACGTACACATAAATTAAGCATAGTAACACCCGAAATCTCGTTAACTTATTTATTTTGTAATTTTTAAAGCATGCATACATAAAATAACTTATATATATATCTATTTTCATGCTTGACAAACAAGTTACACATTTAACGCGATTTTTACCGTTTTAAACGTACAAGTGTACATGCATAGTCTAAATTTCCCGCTATCATGTCAACACTTAACATATTATCATATACACATATCCAAATCACATAACGCATTTTAACACATAAGGTTCACCCAAAAATAACCCATGCTAATGTTCATTGTAAAACGCGTATTTTAGTGATTTGGTAACGTTTTCGGGCGTCAGAAGTCACGTATGACCAACCAAACACCAAGTAAACTTAAAATTAGTTAAAATAATTATTTTTAAACTAAAAATATCAGTTTACTTACTGATCTAAATCAGTTTCATAAAAATCGTTCGAAAAGACGATTTTTGACCGTTTTACCGCATAGTTTTGCGTTAAACGTTACTATAACCATCCCAACTCGGAATGACTTGATATTTTAACAAAATACATGTTATTTAATGATTAAAATGATGATTATAATCAGATTAGTGTAGTTTTTGTGTAAGTCACATAAATCATTCGATTTCACGTATTTTACAACTCATAAAAGCACCAAGTACAACATGCAAAGCTGGTAAACTTTATGAAAAAGTTTTATATCATTTAACACTTCAAAATATTCATATTTTAGTGTTTATAATCTGATCAAAACTTATTTTCATCAAATCATGCTCAAATCTGTCACACCCCGAAAATCCACACGCGGAGTATCACCGCTTGGAGGCGTGACTGACCAGGATCGAACCACCAATCATATTGAACAATATATAAAGTAAATGTAATTTAACCAAACCAATATGAAAGGTGTTTAAAACGTGAGTATAATATCAACATTTAGCGGAAGCATAAGAGTAAACCCAATCATAAGTATAAGTATGAAATGTCATCATGTTTAACAAAGCAATCACGATCCTTGTCCACAACGACCGCGCCTCCCACTGCAAGCTCCATGTGTACCTAACGACCTGCAAGGCATGTAACAGAGAGTCAACAACTAGTTGAGCGAGTTCACAGTGGGTTGTTTAGTTATAGTGTTCATTTCGTAAACCGTTTGTTTGTTTAGTAACCCATGTATCGTTTTTAATTACATCGCGGCCCTCCAGGCATGTTTGCAAAGATTAGTGGGGGTTTCCCATGTATTGTAGACTAGTTATATTTGTATCGCGGCCCTCCAGGCATGTGTGCGAAGTTTAGTATCAGTATCGCGACCATTCTAGGCATGTGTACGAAGTTTAGTGTCAGTATCGCGGCCATTCCAGGCATGTGTGCGAAGAGTAGTGGGGCTTCCCCATGTATCACTAGTCTAGCAGTATCTATGAGTGACCTTTCTTTAAAATGGTCAGTAATCCGTAATTCCCAATAACAATGTACGTACAAAGAACCATTCAATCCCATTCCCTACCCCGGGAATCCCATGCCTTGATAAGAGTGTGAACTCACCTTGGTTTGCTCGGTATGCTAAACTATGTGCTCGCAAGTAATCAATCAAGTCCTATAGTTATGCACATATTCACAATCAGTTTATATTCACATAGTTGACGTATCATTCATGATCATACAGTATCGATTAAGTAACAAACGACTCATAGCATTAAACAGTTAATCGCATATTCACATGAGTTACATTTAACGACATATAACTAACCCAGTTAACATTATCACATCAACCTCCTAATCCCCATTACACAAGTTTTAACCCAACCGGCCCAACTATTAAACATGTTCGGCCCACACTTAATTCGGATCCATTACCCTGTGATGTGGCCCGCTATTATGCCAACCCAATATATTCCCCATTTTTCAACTATCACATATTAGTAAATCAATATAAACAAAGTATGTGTTCAATAAGTGGCCGACCATTTGCTTGTTATCCCCTTTGACTTAATCAAACCACCACATACATTATTATTGGACCGATTCAACATATTGGATCTGACAAATCCATTCAAAAGTCTTGAAACCTTTAATGAAATGTTTAGATCAATGCCACAACAACAGCACACAACATCAACTCCATATTATATTACACATAATCAGATTGTTCATACACCCCTAATCATCGATTAATGAGGGCACTAGTGTCACACCCCCAAAATCCACCTGCGGAATACCACCGCTTGGGAGCGTGACTGACCAGGATCAAGCCACCAATCATATCAAACACGGCATTTAATAATAAAAGTAGATAATGTAATTCTTCACGACATGATTGATGTTCAAAACCAAACATTGTTTAAGTAGCGGAAGCATGTAAGTAAACCCAACATAAATAATAATGTATGAAATGTCATAAGTGTTTAATTAAGCATTCATGATCCATGCTCCACAACGACCTGCTCCTCCCTGTGCAAGCTCCATATTCCTAACGACCTGCAAGGCATGCAGCAGAGAGTCAACAACTAGTTGAGCGAGTTCACAGAAAGTAAGTTCGTAACAGTAATACGTATGTTCATTTAGTGGGGGCTTCCCACATATGCATGTATTAATAGTGGGGGTTTCCCGTAATTATATATTTATTTCCAGTGGGGGATTCCCACGTTTAACCTTACTAATGGGGGCTTCCCATGTTTATACTTACTAGACTATTTGCGACCATGTGTTCTTCTGAATCCGAGAACAGGAATACGTACAAGGACACGTAGGATTTACGTGAGTGCCCTTCCCCGAGGACAGTGGTACGTGTGGGGTTTACGTAGGATTTACGTAAGTGTCCTTCCGACCCGGAAGACAATAGTAGATATTAGTTTACGTAGGTTTTACGTAAGTGTCCTCCCGACCCGGGAGACAATGGTAGATACTAGTTTACGTAGGATTTACGTAAGTGTCCTGACTAACCTGAGGACGATGGTCTATAGTCTAGCAATAGTGTAAGTGCGAGTAATTATCCAATTCAATTCTTCCAACCCAATTCCCACCCGGGAATCCCATGCCTTGGCTGTGTGAACTCACCTTGGTTTGCTCGGTATGCTATGCTCTAGGGTTTATCAAATGTCTAAGTCCGCTACACATGATATGATGTAAGTGTTTGCATCAAATTAGGGTTTACAAATCCTTGATATTCAAGTAACTGTGCTTTATGTGTTTATTGTGTACATGATGATATCACATAGAATGTTCACGCATGCAAGATCATACAGTTGCATTCAGTATCATACGATCATATATAGAATCATACGTCACGTAAACAGTTAATCGTTTTCACGTAATTCATGCGTCACACCTTTGCTTTCACATTTCAGTCTAACATGGAGGTTAACATATTTGTCACTGTTAACATACTTCGTATATTCAACGGCGTTGATAAACTTAACAAGTTTAACTGAGTTAGCGGCTTAAGAAAGTGACATACACATCTTATCAGATTCAATCATTATTTAATACACATTCATGGCCTCATATTAAACACACATCAGAATCAGACAGGGCCTTGCCCTTCATAAAAACTCAGACAAGTGTGGGGGGGGGGGGTTTCCCTTGTTCAAAACTCGGACATAAGTGTTGGGGTTAATCCCCTTTTAAAATTCGGACAGATTCATGCGGGGTTTGGGGTTAAACTTCGGACCAAAGGGGGTGGGGGTTCAAAAGTCGGACCAAGTGAGGTTTGGGCCACAAAGTCGGACAGCATGGGGTCACAAAGGTCGGACATGGCAATGCCCCTTAAAAACTCGGACAAGGTGTTTAGGCTATAAAATTCGGACATGTGACAAGGGATAAAACTCGGACATATGGTCTTGGGTTAAAAGTCGGACCCTTAGCTCCTATCTTAAAGGTCGGATCCTTGTGTTATCACAAAACTCGGACCATGAGTGAACAAGGAAACTCAGACAATGATTACAAACAAACTCGGACCCCCTTATCTTTCCAAAAGTCGGATAACAATTAGAATTCAATGTCAAACCCATATGAGTTTAATTAAAGTTCGGACCCTTCACAATGTTATAAAACTCAGACAATATTCTATATCATAAAGGTCGGACATGTAACAGGTCATAAAACTCTGACAGATAATCAAACATACGAATGTTCACTTCACAGAGATTGTATCAGTTACGTTTTATGTTCTCATACGATCGTGGAACCCTAATTACATATTTTTGCATTATGTCTAGCAGCAATTCAATTACCAATTCAATCATCCTAACATGTCTTGTGTCTTAACATCAGACAATTGGTCATACACTAATCAACAACATTTCTAAATCATCAGAACTCAATCAAAAACCACAGAAGTATCATATGAAAGCTAAGGTTTTCACGAATACATAATCAAGAATCAAGAATTGATACAATTAAACAATCAATAAACAATAATCATTTACCTTGTGTTGATTCTAGAGAAAATGTGGAAATCGAAAGTGATGAATAGCTTGCCAATGATGACGTGATGATTTCCAGAGAAAACCAAAGAATGAAAGTACATGCTTTGATTTCTTGTGTGAGGTTTAGTGAAGGATTAGGGTTAAGTATAGTTTAATTTTCACTAATTACTCTACACACCCTGAATTACTATATCTTACACAAGTACACCATCTCACATCAATTTCACAGTTTCACCACCAAGTTCACATATTTGACAAGTCTATCACAATTAACACATAACCATGCACAAACACACAATACACTTCATTGAATCAAAACGTATACAATTCCATAGCAATCAGTTGTGCAAATAACCAACTAAACAATACATGAACGTGCAATAAATGCGAAATAGAAATCTTAGAAATTCGAGTTGTCACATTATCCCCAACTTAAAAGAAATTTCGTCCCGAAATTTAGCATGCGGTTACTGAGGAAGCTAGGTAAGTTTTATCGTTTACTGGTTTTCCTGGGGTGTCACATTATCCCCCCGTTGATTTGGAATTTCGTCCCGAAATTCCGCAGTAGTAGCTTCAGTCTCAGTAGTGGTTGCATTGGTTCCGAATAACTGGGGGTACTTTTCTGTCATCTGGTCTTCGTGTTCCCAGGTGTACTCTGGGTCACGTTTGGAGTTCCAACGAACTCGGACAAGAGGGATTCTCTTGTGTTTGAGGACCTTAACATCTCGGTCCGTGATTTCAACTGGTTCCTCGACGAAGTGCAACTGTTCGTCGATAGTGACTTCCTTCAAGGGAACTATGAGGGTCTCATCTGACAGGCACTTCTTCAGATTCGACACATGGAATACGTTGTGAACTGCACCGAGTTCAGCTGGTAGGTTTAGTCTGTAGGCCACTTTGCATATTCTTTCTATGATCTCGAACGGTCCAACATACCGTGGATTGAGTTTGCCTCATTTACCAAATCGAACCACACCCTTCCAGGGTGAGACTTTGAGTAAAACCCGGTCCCCGACCTGAAATTCCAATGGCTTCCTACGCTTATCCGCGTAGCTTTTCTGACGGTTGCGTGCTGCCGCCATGCGTTGTCGTATTTGTGCAATCTTTTCCGTGGTGTCCCCTATAAGTTCTGGACCCGTGATCTGACTATCCCCCACCTCTGCCCAACAGAGAGGTGACCGGCATTTACGTCCGTACAATGCCTCGAATGGAGCGGCTTGTATGCTGGTGTGATAACTGTTATTGTATGAGAACTCCACCAAAGGGAGATGCTTTTCCCAGCTGTTGCCGAAATCGATAACACATGCCCGAAGCATGTCTTCTATAGTTTGAATCGTGCACTCAGACTGCCCATCCGTCTGAGGGTGATATGCCGTGCTCATGTCTAACTGAGAGCCAAAGGCTTTGTGCATTGCTTGCCATAGTTCTGATGTGAATCGTGCATCGCGATCCGAAATGATAGAGGTGGGCACCCCGTGCCTTCAGACTACTCCTTTCAAGTATATGTCTGCTGTTGTGGAAAGCTTGTGTGTTTCTTTGATTGCTAGGAAGTGAGCAGACTTGGTGAGTCGATCCACGATCACCCAAATAGTATCGTTCCCGCGCTGGGATCTAGGTAAGCTTGTAACAAAATCCATGGAAATTTTCTCCCATTTCCACTGTGGGATCTTTGGTTGCTTAAGTAAACCTGCTGGTTTCTGATACTCTGCCTTGACTTTTGCACAAGTCAAGCATTTGCTGACATAGGTAGCGATGTGGGCCTTCATGCTAGGCCACCAATAAGTAGTTCTGATGTCGTGGTACATTTTATCCGACCCTGGATGTATCGAGTAGCGAGATTTGTGAGCTTCGTCCATTACAAGCTCGCGTAAGTCTCCATAAAGTGGGACCCAAATACGCCCTGTTACATAGTAGGCGCCGTCTTCCTTTTGTTCTAATCGTTGCTTCGAGCCACGTAAGGCTTCAGCCCTTACGTTTTCTGGTTTCAATGCTTCTACCTGAGCATTTCGTATCAGTGCTGGAAGACTAGACTGAATAGTAAGCTGTAGTGCTCGTACACGCCTAGGTAGAGTGTCCTTTCGACTGAGAGCGTCAGCCACAACATTGGCTTTGCCTAGATGGTACTTGATGGCGCATTCGTAATCGTTAAGTAGTTCAACCCATCGACGTTGACGCATGTTCAATTCTTTCTGCCTGAAGATATGCTCGAGACTCCTGTGATCGGTGTAAATTGTGCACTTGGTACCATACAGGTAGTGTCGCCATATCTTAAGCGCGAAAACAACAGCTCCCAGCTCTAAATCGTGCGTCTTGTAATTCCGTTCATGAACCTTGAGTTGGCGCGAAGCATAAGCAATGACCTTGTCGCGCTGCATTAACACACATCCAAGACCCTGGATGGATGCATCACAGTATACTACAAAATCGTCCGTGCCCTCTGGCAAATGAGAGGATAGGTGCACTGCAAAGTCTATCCTTTAAGTGCTGAAAAGCAGTTTCCTGAGTGTTGCCCCAACGGTAGGTGACACCCTTCTGTGTCAGTAGGGTAAGCGGCTGTGCGATCTTTGAAAAGTCCTTGATAAACCGTCTGTAGTATCCCGCCAAACCCAAGAATTGGCGTATTTCCGTTGGTATACGTGGTGCAGGCCAGTTCCTGATCGAATCTACCTTGGATGGATCGACATGAATCCCATCCCTGTTCACCACATGGCCTAAGAAGTGGACTTCACGAAGCCAGAAGTCACAGTTTGAAAACTTTGCGTACAGCTGCTCCTTTCGAAGAAGTTCCAAGATAAGCCGTAAGTGCTGCTCGTGTTCCTCCTGACTCTTGGAGTAGATCAGAATGTCATCGATAAAAACTATCACAAATTTGTCTATTTAGGGCTTGCATACCCTGTTCTTTAGATCCATAAATACGGCAGGCGCGTTCGTTAACCCAAATGGCATGACAAGGAACTCGTAGTGACCGTAGCGAGTTCTGAATGCGGTTTTGGAGACTTCCTCATCCCGGACTCTCAGCTGATGATACCCTGACCTCAAGTCTATCTTGGAGTAGTAACTCGACCCTTGCAACTGGTCGAATAAGTCATCTATACGAGGAAGAGGATAGCGGTTCTTCAATGTGACCTTGCAACTGGTCGATATGATGTAAGTGTTTGCATCAAATTAGGGTTTACAAATCCTTGATATTCAAGTAACTGTGCTTTGTGTGTTTATTGTGTACATGATGATATCACATAGAATGTTCACGCATGCAAGATCATACAGTTGCATTCAGTATCATACGATCATATATAGAATCATACGTCACGTAAACAGTTAATCGTTTTCACGTAATTCATGCGTCACACCTTTGCTTTCACATTTCAGTCTAACATGGAGGTTAACATATTTGTCACTGTTAACATACTTCGTATATTCAACGGCGTTGATAAACTTAACAAGTTTAACTGAGTTAGCGGCTTAAGAAAGTGACATACACATCTTATCAGATTCAATCATTATTTAATACACATTCATGGCCTCATATTAAACACACATCAGAATCAGACAGGGCCTTGCCCTTCATAAAAACTCAGACAAGTGTGGGGGGGGGGGTTTCCCCTATTCAAAACTCGGACATAAGTGTTGGGGTTAATCCCCTTTTAAAATTCGGACAGATTCATGGGGGGTTTGGGGTTAAACTTCGGACCAAAGGGGGTGGGGGTTCAAAAGTCGGACCAAGTGAGGTTTGGGCCATAAAGTCGGACAGCATGGGGTCACAAAGGTCGGACATGGCAATGCCCCTTAAAAACTCGGAAAAGGTGTTTAGGCTATAAAATTCGGACATGTGACAAGGGATAAAACTCGGACATATGGTCTTGGGTTAAAAGTCGGACCCTTAGCTCATATCTTAAAGGTCGGATCCTTGTGTTATCACAAAACTCGGACCATGAGTGAACAAGGAAACTCAGACAATGATTACAAACAAACTCGGACCCCCTTATCTTTCCAAAAGTCGGACAACAATTAGAATTCAATGTCAAACCCATATGAGTTTAATTAAAGTTCGGACCCTTCACAATATTATAAAACTCAGACAATATTCTATATCATAAAGGTCGGACATGTAACAGGTCATAAAACTCTGACAGATAATCAAACATACAAATGTTCACTTCACAGAGATTGTATCAGTTACGTTTTATGTTCTTATACGATCGTGGAACCCTAATTACATATTTTTGCATTCTGTCTAGCAGCAATTCAATTACCAATTCAATCATCCTAACATGTCTTGTGTCTTAACATCAGACAATTGGTCATACACTAATCAACAACATTTCTAAATCATCAGAACTCAATCAAAAACCACAGAAGTATCATATGAAAGCTAGGGTTTTCATGAATACATAATCAAGAATCAAGAATTGATACAATTAAACAATCAATAAACAATAATCATTTACCTTGTGTTGATTCTAGAGAAAATGTGGAAAACGAAAGTGATGAATAGCTTGCCAATGATGATGTGATGATTTCCAGAGGAAACCAAAGTATGAAAGTACGTGCTTTGATTTCTTGTGTGAGGTTTAGTGAAGGATTAGGGTTAAGTATAGTTTAATTTTCACTAATTACTCTACACACCCTGAATTACTATATCTTACACAAGTACACCATCTCACATCAATTTCACAGTTTCACCACCAAGTTCACATATTTGACAAGTCTATCACAATTAACACATAACCATGCACAAACACACAATACACTTCATTGAATCAAAACGTATACAATTCCATAGCAATCAATTGTGCAAATAACCAACTAAACAATACGTGAACGTGTAATAAATGCGAAATAGAAATATTGGAAATTCGAGTTGTCACAACTAGCATGTGATGTCTAATCTATTTGTATTGAAACAAGTGTACCCTACTTCATTCCTTGTCATACCTTTTACCACATCAAACTACCTAATTACTCACACATATATATGCATTGGCATAAATAAGCTACCACATATCAAGCTATTATCAATCACATGCAAACTTGGAATATAATGGCCGACACATGTATTGATCATTATCAATTTGGCTGCACCTCCAATACATGTCACATACTCACATGTACTAATATTATAAGATATTGAGCCCACAAAACCAAGCAAACATCAATACAATGATATTACTAACCGAATAAGGATTTACACTAACCGTTAATATTAAATCATCAATCATCATGTCAACCGAGTTGTCAGTTTATGTATGCCACCCAAATCATGATAATTCTCAATAAATAATACTCAAAGACCTCACATGAAGTGTGGATGGTTTTCATGATGCTATTGGACCAACACCAACTTACTACAATCCTGTTGGACCAAGAGCTATTGTTACCTCACCACCCCTTATACATCGCAAATATTAAAGTTGTAGACATGTTACTGTCAAACTCTATGCTAACAAGAACAACTAGCCAATTAGGATGAGATGGTCACATGTAACTAGCCGACAACTCCTATAACTTGTCAGTAGATCGCATGTTGGTCAATTTAATAAGATTCAGTAGATTCATACAAATCAATTCAATCATATGCTCATACATATCTAATGATAGCAGTTAATACAGAATGTCAAACAACAATCAATAATGATTTCGATGACTAACCGAAACAGAAGAGACAATAATTTGGTTGATGTACGGCTCAAGTCTTTCACAGCTGCCGTTCGGTTTCAAGGAGAGCGAGAGAGAGAATGCGAGAGATGGGGTGATTAGGGTTTCTGTAAGTTATCAACTTTGTGCACGGTTTAAAACCAAACTCTTATCCGATAGCCACTGGGCCGAAGCCCATATATTGTTTTCGTTGGTGAGCAGCGGACGAAAAAACTTAGGTGTTTTCGGACATGATGTGTTTTCGGGTGGGGGCATTTGAGTTGGGGTGATTTCGTGATGGATGGTGTTTTCGTGAGGGATGTTTGGCATGTGCTCCATTAATACTCAAACAACCCATATATTAACCAACATACAACCATATATAAACACAAAACAACACTTGCATTGCACATCAAGTATAACATATCAATCACAATACAATTTAACGTATCACACACGTGTATAGTTGTGAAACAAACAAGCCGTGTCAACTAACAACGTAAACAATTAACGTGCAATAGTGCGAAGACGGAAATCTTGGAAACTCGAGTTGTCACAAAATCAACTTTTCATGATTACAAATCAACATGCATGTCCATATATGTGCATATAATGCACTCACATAACATCATCATCATTACACATGATTTAAATACACCCAAGAACATGTTAACTCCATGTTCTAACAAATCACAACATATTTCATCCATAATCATCTAATCATACACACATAAATGCAAGTATTCTTACATTTATGAGTATGTGACAAAAATTACATGCATGCATACATATATACACACATATACATGACATATATAGTGTGAGGACCGGTTGGTTCGGTTCTATATTGAACAACTCAGGTCGGATCGATCACTGTAGAAGTGCGGAATCCATATATAGTGTAGAAGAAGAATCAACGACGAGATCAACATTTAAAGCTTCAATTCTCATTAAGAAGTGCAAAAGTACAAGGAACCAGTGCGAATTTGATAGAGCTCCGCCTCAGAGACAACCAAGCAACCACCAACCAAAAAGCTAAACAAATGAACCCCTAGTCTCTTATTTATAGGCGAGCTGGACTGGGAGTATATGTCTTCCGATCGGATGGTCATCCGACCGAATGATCATCCGTCCGGATGACTTAGGCCATTCGATTGGACGGGCTTTACAATATACGTTCCGTTCCGTTTTTCTCCCAGTTATATAATAACATACAAACGAAACTATATATTGACATAAACAGGACAAAAAATAGACTAAGTACAGAGGGAAGCTACAGACATAGTGCATCTACATATACACACACATGAACTTCCAAAAGTTCTCTTTTTAACAAGTCCTTTTCAAATCACAAAACCCCTTTTAAAACATTCTTAGATTGCACATGCATCACCTTTCAAACATCATATTCAACAAGATTTAATCAAAAGTCAAAACTCAACTTCTCATACACATATATACATACATACGGCCATACATATACACACACTCATCCATTTTTATTTCCTTTAAAAACCCATTCGTTTTTGTTTCAAGTTTTGTGTTTAAATCCAAGAACAAGAGAAACCTTTCACTATCATTTTCATCACCAAGAATCAAGAACATGTTTAAGAAAAATAGTTTTTATACCCTCAAGATTCAAATGGGTTTTTGAATGAAAAGATGATATAAAGCTTGGTTCTTGCTTGAAACTCCTTGGAATCACCTTTAAACCTTCAAATAGACTTAAAATCACCTTGAAATGGATTTAAATTCTCAAGAACAAAGTTGGAATTTTGAAAATGGATGAGATAGAGGGGTGTTCGGCCAAGAGTATGAGAGAGAGTATGATATGGAGTTGTTTGATTGTATTTCTCGGTTTAAACAAGATCTTGGAAGGTTTTAGAAAGCATAATCATCATGTGAGATTTCCTAGGCCAACAAGTGTTAGAGAAAGAAGGTGAAACCTTCTCCTCTAGCCGCCACCTATCCACACACTCACATCCATCATATAATTTTACATATACATATATATATGTTATATTGAGTAAAAACTAGTTTTTTATTGGATACTGGGTATTTTATCTAGCGTTTTAATCCCGTTTTAGTGCATTTTAAATTATTTTTATCATTCTATAAAAATAATCTCACTAAAAAATTACTCAAATAGTTGTCTTGACTGGGTGCATTGACAGTATTTTGTCAAATACGCGCAGTAATGCGCGGTACGCGCTCAAACTCGAAAAATAGAGTTTCTTATCATTTTAATTTAATTTTCCTTATGGACATGACTAAAATTACCATTCTAATCATAACAGACTATTTTTAGGATTTTAACATTGATCGGGTGGTCACCGACGTTCGTTTCGCATTTGATTCATTACGCGATAAGCGTTTATTTTATCGTTGCCAACATAATTCTTATCAGTGTTTGGATTCACCAACTCATTAAATATCACATATAAACATAAATATTAGTCAAATACAGCCTTTTTATTTTTTCATGACACGTGTTACATTTGTACGGTACAGCCTGAAAAACCGGGTGTCACAGAAAGCCTAAAGAAATAGCCTACGAGGCTAAGCAAAAGAACCTACGGGTCACTTGGGGTAAAGCATGGGGACTTGCTACGATCCCCCGCGTAAAATAATAATGAAAAAGAATAAATTATTGTTGTCAATTCCTTGATATGAGTAATTGAGATAAGTTAAAGAGAAAAACGTTAAACTAAATTCAGTAGTAGTGAGAAACAACGTTTAACAAATATGAATATCATGAGGGAAATTAGAAAATAGTTAATATTAAAGGATATAGGTCTTGACACCGAAATGTGTAACACGATACATTCAAAAGAAGGTTTTTAATAATGAAAAGTTTATAAAAACTTAAACATGACGTGATGCGATGCAATCATAGTCACAAAAAAAAGTGATATAGAATATAATCATGTCGTAGCGTGAATTACGGGATAGAAGATCATAAACTCACGTAAGGTCGAGTATGGCAATGTGGTAGACCCGAATAACGGGGCATGAAGTGACGGTGACTAATCAGTCTAGCCGATAAGACCATCCAAAGTCAAAATAGTCTTGTGATTTATACAAAACACTTGTCAATATAGGGTTAGTACGGAGTAAACATGTTGAAGAACTCATACTATTGAGTGGTCAATTGACAATTGGGACAAATAGGCGTCAAGATAAGAAATACAAGATACAAGTTACAGTCCGTGAGGACTTACACATGGAAGACGCACGCGTCGATGCAAATGATAACTTTTGACTAAAAGAAAGAATGCCTTGAAAACGAAAGTAAGTTAGTTTGGTCCAAACCAAAGAACTACTTAAAGAAGGTTTCGGGGAGGAAACCTCTTTAAGGGGGGTAGACTTGTAACACTTCGAAAATATTAGAAACTAATATTTATTTACTTATGGTATATATGTTAGAAATAACCAAAGAATAATGTGACTAGGATTAATTAACCTAGTTAAAAATATCATGCCAATAATAAAGAAAACCTAATATGTAGGTATTTTATAAACTTGAACAGTTGAGGGGCTAAAGTTAACAAAAGTGAAAATGGTTTTAATTTAATAAAAATAAAACACCAAAACACACACTTATGTATGTGTTCTGGTCGATTGAATACACAGACCAAAAAGGGTTCTTCCCTTTAACCCTAGATCACTCAAAATCAACCAAATTCAAGCAAGAAATCAAGTGCAAATCGAAACCAAGCTAAGTCTAGTGATCACTCGGGTTAGAGGATCACAAGGTATGTCGAATTCCATCTTTTGGTGATGTTTTGAATTCCTGGTGAATTATCATAAACGAAATTATTGCTTGAATGTTTGTTGTATGAGTGAAATTAGGATAAATCCATGTCTAGGAACAAACCCTAGTAAAAAATTTGATGAGTTAATGATGAAAATTGTGAAATGGATAATTACCCATACATGTCTCAAGTGGGTATTATAACTAGATGATGAACATACGAAATTCAATGTTCAAATGGTATAAAACTGATGTTATGATGAAAGCCTTGATATTGTGTATGAATACTAGGCATAAGAGCTAGATTGTTGTCAAATAAAACTTGGCTAAAAGTTAATTAGGAGCTAAATTGATGAAAGTATGAAAATCATGCCCACAAGGTGTTTGTTAGAATGTCTAAACGAACACTAATATGTTGAAATTTTGAAAGATAAGTCTAATTGAATAATATGGCAATTACACGTAAAATGAAGTGATATGAGTTCTAAACACGTTATTGGTTGAACTCTATAAGCAAGGTAATTGAATCTTCAAGCGGACAAGACGGAGCGGACGCGTGCTTGAAGGATAAGCTTTGAAAGGTACGCGACTCGTAGTTTCGTTACATTGTGTATATACACTGGTTCTAATTATGATAATGTTGTCATAGCATAATATACGAGTTTGGTATGTTAAAGAAGTGACGAAGCTCACATGACAATCGAACGGGTCAAATAAATGGTTAGAGTATGTTTGGTATGTCGTAGAAGTGACGAAGCTCACTCGACAATCAAACGGGTCAAATAAATGATTAGAGTATGTTTGGTATGTCAAAGGAGTGACGAAGTTCACTCGACAACCAAACGGGTCAAATAAATGGTTAGAACACGTTTGGTATGTCATTGAAGTGATGGTTTTCACTCGACAACCAAGTGGGTCAAATTGGTGTTTAAAAACGATAGTGTCTAGAAGTGAGTTGAATGTGACACATTACATTGGTAGAAGGAGTGCGTAAGCCGAGGAACGGACACGCCAAAAACTGACTTAGTGAGCCCTTGCAATTTGGGACGAAACTTCGAAACAAGATTTTATTTATTTTGATTAGGGTGCATGCTTGAATTATAGACAACAAGCATGATGCTATTACATGCGCAAACCATGTGATGGGAGCGAAATGCTATGTTTGATAAGCCCGAGAATGGGTAAAAATGTTTAGAAAACAACCATTGATATTAAACATGTAATATGTTGATAGATGAAACAGGTCGAATAATCATAAGATAGATTTATAGGCTGTTAGCTTATAAATCAAATTTCGATGCGAAAAAAGATGATAAACGGATCCATAATTTAATTACGATCACATAGGAAAAAGAATCATGTAAATCGGATAAATAGATCAAAAGTTATGCGCGTTTATGTTAAAAATTAGACAAAACACAAAGCTGGGCAAAATGCAGGTCCCAGAACAGGACGAGCTGGAAAATTGTTACCCCTGCGACCCGCGAGGGAACATAATGGCTCGGGTGCGACACGCGAAAGATCACACTCAGCCTCTCGCGTGGCACGAGAGGCATAAAATCCGGAAAATTGTTTTATTTTGTTTGGTAATGCATAGAACTTGTCTAAACATGTATTTAAGCTATCAAAACTAACTTTTATGTTGGTTTTGAATATAGGGGAATGTAGTAAGCCTCCGGATGAAGATCAAGCAATAATCAAGAACCGAACACATGTCCGAGCAAAGCTTCCGTGTTGATCTTATTTTATTTTTGTTAAAAGTGAACTATGTAAACACTTAGCACTATATTTTGAATGTTTTAAACACGTATGAATGTTGGCATGACAAAGTTTTTGCAAAGTCACATTTTTAGTATTAAAATGTGTATTTAATGGTAAATTTGTGTTATTCTGAAACGGATCTTACACCATTGCTAGTCTATACTCAATGTAGGAAGAGGACCCAACCCACTGAAGATATTGCGTCGACAATGAGAGTTGATAATGTGCTTGCTTTGAATAAGTAGTAGGGAGTTTGTGTGACAACTCGTATTTCGGACCTACTTTGATGTGATGTATGTGCACGATATGTGACTTTATGAACTTGAATGATTAATTGAATGTATGATTGTATGCTTTGTGTTATGAAATGTGTGTATGTATTTAATGAACCGAACGCACAACATGGATCAATCACACAAGGCCATTGGGCCGTATTGTTTGCACACGGACCAAAAGGGCAGCCCGTGATGGGCCGGCCCACTCCTCTTAAACGTGTAAACACCCATCATTGGGGTTTGTTCTTTCATTTGTTACAATTACCTCACACACACACAAAGAAACCCTAGCTCTTCTCTCTCTCGAACCGTAGGCAGCCAAGCAATCCCCATCATCAAGGATCTTTCTTGTTCGGATCAAACCTTATTCTTTCTCTTAACCGGTTAGTATTTCATGTTATGTGCTTTGTTTGAATGATGTATTGATATATTGATTATATGTGATCGGATTTGAATATGAACTGTGAATCGTATAATGGATGATTTTATGAGTGCCATGAATTATGTAGAATGATAAGTATGCGCTAGGATCTAGAACCGATCGAATCATAGTCGGCTGTAATATGTTCTTGTTTGAATGATTGTTGGGTTGGTAAGATGCATGCTAGAATTCAGATTCATGAGCCGTGTGATGATTATGGTCGAGGTTAATGTCACACCCCCAAATTCCACCTGCGGAGTAACATCCGCTTGAGGGCGTGACTGACCAGGATCCAGCCACCAATTATACCAAGCATTGGTTAATAGTAAAGTAATTGCTATCTAAAGTAGTTAGCAACATCGTAGTTTGAGTTCGACAATAAGTTTAAACAAAACAGCGGAAGCATAAACCAAAAGTTTTAAAAGATAGTTCATGGTTCAAGATAAGTAAAACCCAACACACGGGTTTTGACGAACACTACACATCCCCAAGCAGCAGCTCCTCAGTCACTGGTTACCTGCAAAGCATGCAGTAAGGGGTCAACAATAATGCTGAGTGAGTTCACTAGTTGTCCAGTTTTAATTACCAAAAACTTGTTGCACCAGTTAATTTATCCGTTTATACATGCCATGGGGAGCTACCCCAAAGTTAGCGACTAAACTGTTATTCCAATACCGAACACTAGGTAACCGTTTGCGTTTCCGCAGGATGCCCCGATGTCAATGTTCTATCATCATTGACGGATGCCTGAGTACATTAGTTCACGACCGATCCCAAACCATGGCACGGTGTGAGGTTGGTAAAACCTAAATAGCGCTATCAACTAATAACCCGTTCGCCTGGCCCCGGCGACTAATCGGTATTATGTAGTAGGGACTTGAGTGATAGAGTTTCGTTTAGTGCCGTTAGTTGCAATCCGTATAAACAGTAATTAACCAAAGGTTCCCAATAACAAGGGAAGAAAGTAAGTTGTATCCCTCATAGGGGATAGTGTTGTTTATAGTTCCGTTTCCCAAACCACCGGGAACGCATGCTTTAGGTTGTGAACTCACCTTGGGTTGCTCGGTAGATTAAATACCCGGTCAATCACGTTGGTCACCACGTCCTAGCATGGTTACCAAATATAGGTCAAGCAGGGATACAAGTAATCACGTATAGCAAACACGTATAGAAGCACTAAGTATGCATACAACCAAACAGTTGGGTTATTGGGCCTGTCCTAACATTTTCACAATAGTAACAGATACACATGTAGTTCAGTCAACAGATAGCCTAACAAGTCATGGCCCAATAACACTTAGGCAGCCCAGTCGAGACAAGGGTGGTTTCGACTCGAAAATGCACGGTTTCGAGTCGTAACCATGGGATCCCGACTCACAACCTCGGTCTCGGTTCATCACGTTTTGGTTTCGAGTCGCAACCAGGGATTCCGACTCGCAACCTTGGCTTCGGTTCATCATGCTTGGTCCCGAGTGTGCTGCTTGCGAGTCGCAACCGGGAGATTTCGAAGGATCACGTTCTGGTCTCGAGTCGCAACCAAGGGTTCCGACTCGCAACCACTGTTACGTGCTCCTGAATCCTTCTAGAACCTGTCATGTGTACTGACCAATAGAATTGTGTTTTTGTGTGATTGTGTACTATCCAATAACATTTCACCAACATGTTTTCTTGTCCGGTAATTAATCAAAACAGATCAAAACATGCATTTTTGAATATTCATGCCACATTCAACTTGTTCTACATCATTCATTTGTATTCAAACAATTCATCTTTAGGGTTATCTCATCCTAAACGAACATGTTCCATCAAACCGATTCATTCATGTGGACTTAGATGCGAATCACTAAACCTTCAATCCACCCAAACATGCATTTATCAACAATAATCATGTAACATTTGATCTAAGCATTATCAACATAAATCTATGATCATGAACACCTTATACTATCAATCATTCATCAACCAAGTGTCTTAACACTTCATTATCATGCAAGGGTTCCATATTTCATCCATCTTTTCAAACATTACAAGGCAAATGGCACATTATGCATCAAAACAACTAGTGAACATCTAAAACACTAACCGATTCAAGTGAGACACAAAGGTGTTCAAGTTGGTGCTAGGATGAAGCCTTCGAGTGATGATTCCAAGCCGATCCGAAGATGTTCTTGTTGCCGGTTGAATCCGAGAAAGATGAGAGGGTGAGGAGGTGATCTTGGTTTGCTAAGGTTTAGGGTTTTAGTGAGGGAGAAGGAGTGAGTGAGGGAGAGTGTTTGCAAAAGTGGTAAAGGTTGGTCACCCTCATGGGTTTTATACCCATCTCGAGTGGGTTGAGGGTTCCCGAATGGGCTTCTCGGTTGCATGGCCCAACCGGCCAAACCGGCCCTCTTATTAGTGTTCACTCGAGACCGAGAGTGGTCTCGAGTCGGATCCGTGGGGTCTCGACTCACTTGTAACACGCCTATAATATACATACACACAACACGTAATAACAAATAATTCATAGATTTTCATTTAATAATAAACGTACACATATGTTACATCGAAAGATTGTCCGAGAAAACCCGAGGTGTCACATTATCCCCAAGTTTTAGGAACTTTCGTCCCGAAAGTTAAGGCAGTCACTGTCAAGCTAGTGTAAGTGAGGACGTTTCAACGGGGTGTCACATCATTCCCCCGTTAGTTTGGAATTTCGTCCCGAAATTCGGTTGTAGCTTCAGTGCTGGGGTTTTCGTTTGGGAACAACTGGGGATACTTGTGCTTCATCTGGTCTTCCCGCTCCCAGGTAAACTCCGGGCCACGTCGCGAGTTCCAACGGACTCATACAAGAGGGATTTGGCTACGTTTGAGGGTTTTGATCTCTCGATCAGTGATTTCAATCGGTTCCTCAGTAAAGTGTAGCTGTTCATCAAAAGTTAGTTCCTTAAAAGGAATTACCAGCGTTTCATCTGATAGACACTTCTTCAGATTAGATACGTGAAAAACGTTGTGTACCGCACTCAGTTCTTCAGGCAGGTTCAATCTATAAGCAACCTTACCGATTTTCTCGGTAATTTCGAATGGTCCGATATATCGCGGATTAAGCTTGCCCCGTTTACCAAAGCGAACCACACCCTTCCAGGGTGAGACTTCAAGTAGAACCCGGTCACCGACCTGGAATTCCAATGGTTTCCTACGCTTATCAGCGTAACTCTTCTGACGGTCACGAGCTGCCGCCATGCGTTGTCTGATCTGGGCAATCTTTTCCGTTGTATTTACCACCATCCCTGGGCCTGTGATTTGACTATCACCGAGGTGACCGGCATTTACGACCGTACAATGCCTCAAAAGGTGCTGCCTGAATACTAGTGTGGTAGCTGTTGTTATAGGAGAACTCTACTAGCGGTAGATGCTTCTCCCAATTCTTGCCAAAATCGATCACACATGCTCTAAGCATGTCTTCTAGGGTTTGGATGGTGCGTTCGGACTGTCCATCTGTTTGCGGGTGATAAGCAGTGCTCATGTCCAAATGTGAGCCAAAGGATTTGTGCATAGCTTGCCACAATTCCGAAGTAAAACGAGCGTCTCGGTCGGAAATAATTGAGGTTGGCACCCCGTGCCTCGAAACTACTTCCTTTAAGTAAATCTCCGCCAAGGTAGAAAACTTGTCTGTCTCTTTAATAGCCAGAAAGTGCGCGGACTTGGTCAATCGATCTACTATTACCCAAATAGTATCATTTCCGCGTTGAGACCTAGGTAGCCCTGTAACAAAATCCATGGAAATTTGCTCCCATTTCCATTTCGGGATTTCTGGTTGTTGGAGTAGGCCTGCTGGCTTCTGGTACTCTGTCTTGACTCTTGCGCAAGTCAAACATTTGCTGACATATGTTGCTATGTGGGCCTTCATGCCAGGCCACCAATATGTAGTACTCAAGTCGTGGTACATCTTGTCCGAACCAGGATGTACTGAATAACGGGACTTGTGGGCTTCGTCCATCACGAGTTCGCGTAAATCTCCATAGAGTGGGACCCAAATGCGCCCTGTTACATAGTAAGCGCCGTCTTCTTTCAGTTCTAATCGTTGTTTCGTTCCTCGCAAAGACTCAGCCCTGATGTTTTCCGGTTTCAATGCTTCGACTTGAGCATTGCGGATCTGAGTAGGGAGGTTAGACTGGATGGTAAGTTGCAATGCTCGCACGCGCTTTGGTATGGTGTCCTTTCTGCTGAGGGCGTCTGCCACGACATTGGCCTTGCCCGGATGGTACTTGATGGCGCATTCGTAGTCATTCAAGAGTTCGACCCATCGACGTTGCCGCATATTCAATTCCTTTTGCCTAAAGATATGCTCGAGACTCCTGTGATCGGTGTAGATAGTGCACTTGGTACCGTACAGGTAATGTCTCCATATCTTAAGAGCAAAGATCACTGCTCCCAATTCCAAATCATGCGTAGTGTAGTTCCTTTCATGCGTCTTAAGTTGTCGAGAGGCGTAGGCAATAACTTTCTCGCGTTGCATTAACACGCAACCGAGCCCATGGATAGACGCATCGCAGTAAACCACAAAGTCGTCAGTGCCTTCAGGCAACGAGAGAATAGGAGCGCTACAGAGGTTATCCTTTAGCCTTTGAAAGGCCGACTCCTGAGCTTCATTCCATTTGTAAACAATGCCTTTCTGAGTAAGAGTCGTGAGGGGTTGTGCAATCTTTGAGAATCCCTTGATGAATCTGCGGTAGTATCCTGCCAATCCCAAGAATTGGCGAACTTCGGTTGGGGTCTTGGGCGTAGGCCAATTCTTTATCGAGTCGATCTTAGCGGGGTCGACGTGAATGTCATCCCTGTTGACCACATGCCCAAGGAAATGGACCTCTCGAAGCCAAAAGTCGCACTTCGAGAATTTGGCGTACAATTGCTCCTTGCGTAAGAGTTCGAGGATGAGGCGTAGGTGTCGTTCATGCTCTTCTTGACTTTTCGAGTAGATCAGGATGTCGTCGATAAACACAATCACGAATTTGTCGAGGTAAGGCTTGCACACTCGGTTCATGAGATCCATGAAAACCGCAGGTGCGTTAGTCATTCCAAAAGGCATAACGAGGAACTCGTAATGACCATAACGAGTCCTGAACGCAGTCTTAGAGATGTCTTCATTACGAACTCTCAGCTGATGATAGCCTGATCGCAGGTCAATCTTAGAATAGTAGCTCGATCCTTGCAACTGATCGAATAGGTCGTCGATGCGCGGGAGAGGGTAACGATTCTTGATGGTGACCTTGTTCAGCTCACGATAGTCGATGCACATTCGGAATGTGCCATCCTTCTTCTTGACAAAGAGTACTGGGGCTCCCCAGGGTGATGAACTAGGACGGATAAATCCTTTATCCAATAGTTCCTGTAGTTGCGTCGAGAATTCCTTCAGTTCTGCAGGGGCTAGACGGTACGGTGCACGAGCTATGGGTGCTGCTCCGGGAGCTAGCTCGATTTGGAATTCGACCTGACGGTGGGGAGGGAGTCCGGGTAGTTCCTCAGGAAATACCTCGGGATAGTCACGTACTACAGGGAAATCTTCAATCCTCTTTTCCTTTTCGTGGGTGTCGGTGACGAGTGCTAGGATAGCGGTGTGCCCTTTTTGTAAACACTTCTGGGCTTTCAGGAGCGAGATAATGCCTGTGACTTCTCCACCTTTGTTGCCTCGAACGATGAGGGGTTGGCCAGAATGGCGAGGAATACGAACCGCTTTCTCTTGACAAAGGATCTCAGCGCGATGTTTGGATAACCAATCCATACCGATGACGACGTCGAAGCTTCCAAGTTTGACGGGGAAAAGATCGATACTAAACGTGTGACCAGACAATTCTAGCGTGTAGTCGTGGATCACGTGCGTGGCCTCGATGTTCTTACCATTGGCTATCTCGACGACGTGCTTAGAACTTAATAATGCAGGCGGGTGCTTAAGTTTCTTACTAATGCGAAGGGATACATAACTGGCATCGGCGCCGGAATCAAATAACACAGAAACATAACGATCATCAAGTAGGAACTTACCCGCCACGACGTTGGGGTCGTTCCTTGCTTCTCCAGCTCCGATCACAAAAGCTCTTCCCCTTGCACCATTTCCAGCATTGTTGTTTTGCTCATTGTTCCCAGCTCCCTGATTGTTGTTGCGATTCTGATTCAGCTCAGGGCAATCCTTTCGCATGTGCCCTGTTGCCCCGCATTTAAAACATGCTCGGTTGTTTCCCTGCTGCTGTTGCTGTTGAGGTTGTTGCTGATTCTGCCTTGCTGGGAACTGACTTCTACAATCCTTGGCTTCGTGCCCCATCTTGTGGCATCACTGACACTGACCCTTGTTACATGCCCCATTGTGGTGCCTGTTACACTTGTTGCACTTAGGGTAGCTTCCCCGGTAGCCACCCTGTTGCTGAGTGCCTTTGTTGTTGTCAGTTTTCCTTTGCTGAGCTGGGGCCTGAGTAGAGTTAGCATCTTTGCCCTGATTTCCATCCCACTTTCGTTTGCCATCACTGGAAGTTCCTTCCGCAGCACTGATCCTTTTGGGCAACCTGCCCTCTTCCACAGCCTGGTTAGTGAGTTTGTGGGCAAGACGGACCACCGGCTGTATGGTAGTGAGGTTGGCCGAGGTCACATGGCTCCTGATTTCTGGGGCTAAGCCTTTGATGTACAATTCGATCCTTCGATACATGGGTCGGGACATGTTTGGGCAAAGAGCAGCATAGTCGTTGGACAGCTTGGTGTAGGTCTCAATCTCTGACCCAACCATCTTGAGTTCATAGTACTCGTCCTCGAGTTTGTGGATGTCATCCCTGTGACAGTACTCTTCCTTGATCATATCCTTGAAGTCTTCCCACGCAGTAGCGTTAGCAGTCTCTAACCCAAGCATTTGAATTTGCGCCTTCCACCACGAAAGTGCGCTTCCCTCAAGAGTACCAGTAGCAAACTTCACCCAATTAGCAGGGGGACACTCGCAGACAGCAAAGACAGCTTCGACCTTCTCGATCCAGTGCAGAAGACCTATGGCACCCTCAGTGCCACTGAATGGAAGAGGCTTGCAATCCATGAAGGTCTTGAAGGTACAGACACGTGGTTGCACAGGCGCATGCTGACCTGTTGTGGGAGCGATACGAATAGGTTTAGAGGTGAAAAGACGATGTGGCGGTAGGATCTAAACATCCTAAAACAACAAGCTTACCTCCTGGGTGAGCTGCGAAAGCTGCAGCCACCGTGTTGATCAGGTTAGTGAACTGAGCCTGAGTCATGTTGACGTTTCCTCGCCCGCGTCCACTCATTGTCTTCATAACCAGAAAACATAGTATGAGTGTGGTGTCGTAACATAGCGAGAATGAGATAGAAGAGGGGAGGCGTATCTATCTTAATCAAGCAAACTAGTACGTATAGTAAAGCAGAAAGCATGAGACAAACAAGCAAGTAAATATGGGTCCGAGCTATGAGGTCAGATAAGTCGAGCCTTGCACTTGGAGTGTAGTGTCGTCACGAGTCACGGGTTATAGTCTGGTTTTTCTCAAAAAGATTTTTCCCCTTTTTAAAACCAAGTTCACTATAACCAATGGCTCTGATACCAATCTGTCACACCCCCAAATTCCACCTGCGGAGTAACATCCGCTTGAGGGCGTGACTGACCAGGATCCAGCCACCAATTATACCAAGCATTGGTTAATAGTAAAGTAATTGCTATCTAAAGTAGTTAGCAACATCGTAGTTTGAGTTCGACAATAAGTTTAAACAAAACAGCGGAAGCATAAACCAAAAGTTTTAAAAGATAGTTCATGGTTCAAGATAAGTAAAACCCAACACACGGGTTTTGACGAACACTACACATCCCCAAGCAGCAGCTCCTCAGTCACTGGTTACCTGCAAAGCATGCAGTAAGGGGTCAACAATAATGCTGAGTGAGTTCACTAGTTATCCAGTTTTAATTACCAAAAACTTGTTGCACCAGTTAATTTATCCGTTTATACATGCCATGGGGAGCTACCCCAAAGTTAGCGACTAAACTGTTTTTCCAATACCGAACACTAGGTAACCGTTTGCGTTTCCGCAGGATGCCCCGATGTCAATGTTCTATCATCATTGACGGATGCCTGAGTACATTAGTTCACGACCGATCCCAAACCATGGCACGGTGTGAGGTTGGTAAAACCTAAATAGCGCTATCAACTAATAACCCGTTCGCCTGGCCCCGGCGACTAATCGGTATTATGTAGTAGGGACTTGAGTGATAGAGTTTCGTTTAGTGCCGTTAGTTGCAATCCGTATAAACAGTAATTAACCAAAGGTTCCCAATAACAAGGGAAGAAAGTAAGTTGTATCCCTCATAGGGGATAGTGTTGTTTATAGTTCCGTTTCCCAAACCACCGGGAACGCATGCTTTAGGTTGTGAACTCACCTTGGGTTGCTCGGTAGATTAAATACCCGGTCAATCACGTTGGTCACCACGTCCTAGCATGGTTACCAAATATAGGTCAAGCAGGTGTACAAGTAATCACGTATAGCAAACACGTATAGAAGCACTAAGTATGCATACAACCAAACAGTTGGGTTATTGGGCCTGTCCTAACATTTTCACAACAGTAACAGATACACATGTAGTTCAGTCAACAGATAGCCTAACAAGTCATGGCCCAATAACACTTAGGCAGCCCAGTCGAGACAAGGGTGGTTTCGACTCGAAAATGCACGGTTTCGAGTCGCAACCATGGGATCCCGACTCGCAACCTCGGTCTCGGTTCATCACGTTTTGGTTTCGAGTCGCAACCAGGGATTCCGACTCGCAACCTTGGCTTCGGTTCATCATGCTTGGTCCCGAGTGTGCTGCTTGCGAGTCGCAACCGGGAGATTTCGAAGGATCACGTTCTGGTCTCGAGTCGCAACCAAGGGTTCCGACTCGCAACCACTGTTACGTGCTCCTGAATCCTTCTAGAACATGTCATGTGTACTGACCAATAGAATTGTGTTTTTGTGTGATTGTGTACTATCCAATAACATTTCACCAACATGTTTTCTTGTCCGGTAATTAATCAAAACAGATCAAAACATGCATTTTTGAATATTTATGCCACATTCAACTTGTTCTACATCATTCATTTGCATTCAAACAATTCATCTTTAGGGTTATCTCATCCTAAACGAACATGTTCCATCAAACCGATTCATTCATGTGGACTTAGATACGAATCACTAAACCTTCAATCCACCCAAACATGCATTTATCAACAATAATCATGTAACATTTGATCTAAGCATTATCAACATAAATCTATGATCATGAACACCTTATACTATCAATCATTCATCAACCAAGTGTCTTAACACTTCATTATCATGTAAGGGTTCCATATTTCATCCATCTTTTCAAACATTACAAGGCAAATGGCACATTATGCATCAAAACACCTAGTGAACATCTAAAACACTAACCGATTCAAGTGAGACACAAAGGTGTTCAAGTTGGTGCTAGGATGAAGCCTTCGAGTGATGATTCCAAGCCGATCCGAAGATGTTCTTGTTGCCGGTTGAATCCGAGAAAGATGAGAGGGTGAGGAGGTGATCTTGGTTTGCTAAGGTTTAGGGTTTTAGTGAGGGAGAAGGAGTGAGTGAGGGAGAGTGTTTGCAAAAGTGGTAAAGGTTGGTCACCCTCATGGGTTTTATACCCATCTCGAGTGGGTTAAGGGTTCCCGAATGGGCTTCTCGGTTGCATGGCCCAACCGGCCAAACCGGCCCGCTTATTAGTGTTCACTCGAGACCGAGAGTGGTCTCGAGTCGGATCCGTGGGGTCTCGACTCACTTGTAACACGCCTATAATATACATACACACAACACGTAATAACAAATAATTCATAGATTTTCATTTAATAATAAACGTACACATATGTTACATCGAAAGATTGTCCGGGAAAACCCGAGGTGTCACAGTTAATGCTAGAATATGATTAATGTTCATACTATGATGCTGCTAGGGTTCATGTGAATTAGTAATAGGTTGCCTTGTTTGATCGAAAATTTATAAAACAAGAAACTGTTAGTGGATATGGTAATTTTGGAATTTGTTAAATGTGTAACCGAATGAACATGATTTCCGGAATAATGAAACTGATCGCACAAGATCAGATCATTCAAGATCTGATCCAAACGTATAAGTCACTCGCACAAGATCTCCTTGTCGCACAAGAGGACCTGAATGCACAAACAGTCCTCAGTCGCACAAGTGATGCTTCTTGATTTACTGTCGGGCCTCAAGCCCAATGGATCACTCGCACAACCCAACTCAACCGCACAAGGCTAACCGGGTCGCACAAGATTGACTGGATCGCACGAATTGGATTAATTGCACATTGTTTTGGTTGGGCCAAGTATATATATGTTGGATTGGGCCAGGTCTGATCGCACAATCCGATAGGATCGCACAAGGCCTAATGTTATTTAATCGGGCCGTAGTTATGTTAGATAATTATTGATTTGTTATTGGGCCGAGAGCTTTATGATTGGACTCCTTCTATGATGGGTTTAATTATATACTGGGCCGGGTACTATTGGGCTTAGGTTAATCGCACAAATTGAATTATTTGATTGTTAAAGTGTTGCCATGATCTACATGCTTGTAACGTGTTAGCTTGTGTGAAACATACGTGCACTACTTGAAAACAAAACCTGACTTGTGTGGTAACCCTGTTAGGACGTGGTTGACCACCCTTAGTTCAAGAAAACCTCTTGTGTATCTGCCGAGCAACCCAAGGTGAGTTCACACAGCCAAGGCATGGGGTTCCCGGGTGGGAATGGGATTTGTTGAATTACTGTACATACTCAGCTGATAGAACCTAACGATACGATACGACTAGACTAGTAACACTTATTGAACTGATCTTCGCACACCTGCCAAGGGTTGGCCGCGATATTATGACTGTCTTCGCAGACCTGCCTTAGGAGGCCGCGAACTGAACTTACTAATCTTCGCATACCTGCCTGGGAGGCCGCGATACAAATAAACCTAGTCTAGAGTACATGGGAGGAACATCCCCTAACATCTTCGCATACCTGCCTGGGAGGCCGCGATGGAAATATGATATACGATATAACGAACGAACTTACTACTACTCACACTATGCTATCACTGAACTATTAACTGTGAACTCGCTCAACTAGTTGTTGACTCTCTGCTGCATGCCTTGCAGGACCTTAGGTACTTATGGAGCTTGCACAAGGGGGAGCAGGTCGTTGTGGACAAGGATTAGTGAATGCTTGCTAAACATTTATGACACTTTAAACTGTTAACTATGTTGGGTTTATTTACATGCTTCCGCTACTTAAACAGAGTTTGGTTTTGAACATCAATCATGTCGTGATGAATTACATTATCTATTTTTATTATTATTAAATGCTGTGTTCGATATGATTGGTGGCTTGATCCTGGTCATGTCACGCCTCCAAGCGGTGGTACTCCGCGTGTGGATTTTGGGGGTGTGACAGATTGGTATCAGAGCCATTGGTTATAGAGAACTAGGTTTTAATATGGGAAAACGTTTTTGTTAAAACCAGACTATAACCAGTACAGTGCTCTCAACGATCCACAACGACGCTTCGCTCCACGTGCAAGACTCGACATTCTAGGTAATATGGTTTATGTTTATTACCTGCATGCTAGAACTATATAGAACTTTGCTCGTATTACGCTTAGATACACATGACTTTATTACATGAGAACACTTACGTGCTTACACTTTTCTGTCATCGCACTACTCGCGAACCATTCTCACGTATGCTACTTTTACTACTCGATCATGTCTGGACGTGTTAACATGACTCAAGCCCAGTTGACGGCTCTCATTAACGAACAAGTTGCTGTGGCACTTGCAGCCGCACAAGCAGGAGGTATAACCTGCTATTCCAAACCTATCCTAGGATGTTAGATCCTACTCTCGTGACCCAACTCTCGCGCTTAACCTTGACCTATCTTTCTCGCGCAACGGGTCAGAACGCACAGCAACCTGTCTGCACATTCAAGAACTTCATGGACTGTCGTCCAAGCACATTCAGTGGCACAGAAGGAGCAGTGAGACTACTCCATTGGTTTGAGGAGCTCGAGTCAGTATTCGAGATGTGTGAATGCCCTGAGGCTCGCAGGGTCAAGTACGCCACTGGTACTTTGGAAGGAATTGCGCTAACCTGGTGGAACGCGCAAGTACAGATTCTCGGGTTGGCAGCTGCTAACGCCACCCCCTGGCACGAATTCAAAGAACGCATTAAAAGGGAATACTGCACGCGTGATGACATCCACAAGTTGAAAGTGGAGCTTTACCATTTGATAATGACGGGGCCAGAAATTGAAGCTTATACGAAACGGTCGAACGAACTGGCCATCTTGTGTCCAACCATGGTGGACCCTCCAAGCAAGCGTATCGAATTGTACCTCAAGGGTCTAGCCTCAGAGGTTCAGAGCCATGCTGCATCGGCTAACCTCGACAATAACCAAGACATTCAGCGTCTTGCTCATCACCTCACGGATCAAGCAGTGGAACAGAACAAGCTGCCTAGTTGTATCAGCGCTATTACTACCGCTATCACTTCTGCTACTCCCGCTACTACTAGTGACAACAAGCAAGAATGGGATGGGTATTCCAGCAAGGGTTCCGCTACCGTTCAGTCTCAAGCACAGCAGCAGCGCAAGAATAGTAATCACCAGAGCCGAGTCAGTCAACTTCTGGTGGTTAGGGGCAGGGTGGATATCGGGGAATTCACCCAATGTGTAACTAATGCAACAGACACCATGGTGGTTAGTGCAACGAGGGACGTTGTTAGAGGTGTCTCAAGATGGGCCATGAAGCTAAGGATTCAGGAGCCCACGGCCTGAAAATCAGAATCTACAGCAGCAACAGCAAGCAGAAATCCTATGCAAAGAAAAGATTGTTCGTATTCTCCGTTCTGGTCAAGAACCTCTCGAAGTTCAAGGCGACAAGAGTGGTGCCGTGGTTGGCATCATCTCTTTCTTGAAGGCTCAGAAATGTCTGCGGAAGGGTCACACCGCAATTTTGGCTCTCGTTACTGACGCATCAACGAAAGAAAAGAAGTTGGAAGACCATCCAGTTGTACGCGACTACCCTCAGGTGTTTCCTGAAGATTTACCTGGATTACCGCCTCACCGTCAGGTCGAATTTCAAATCGAGCTCGCTCCAGGAGCAGCACCCATAGCTCGCGCACCATATCGTCTAGCTCCATCAGAATTGGAGGAACTGCCAAAGCAGCTACAAGAGCTCTTGGAAAAGGGCTTCATTCGTCCAAGCTCTTCGCCTTGGGGAGCTCCGGTATTATTCGTGAGAAGGAAGGACGGTACCTTCAGGATGTGCATAGACTACCGGGAACTGAACAAGGTGACGGTGAAGAACCGTTATCCTCTTCCACGCATAGACGACTTATTCGACCAGTTGCAAGGGTCGTGTTATTACTCCAAGATAGACTTGAGGTCTGGTTATCATCAGTTGAGAGTCCGGGATGAGGACGTCTCCAAAACCGCATTCAGAACTCGTTATGGCCACTACTACTTTCTTGTCATGTCGTTCGGGTTGACGAACGCACCTGCCGTATTTATGGACCTTATGAACAGGGTGTGCAAACCCTATCTTGACAAGTTCGTCATTGTTTTCATCGACGACATTCTGATCTACTCCAAGAGTCAGGAGGAGCACGAGCAGCATCTACGACTTATTTTGGAACTCCTTCGGAAGGAACAACTGTACGTTAAATTTTCAAAATGCGACTTCTGGCTTCGTGAAGTCCACTTCTTAGGCCATGTAGTGAACAGGGATGGGATTCATGTCGATCCATCCAAGGTAGACTCGATCAGAAACTGGCCTGCACCACGTACACCAACGGAAATACGCCAATTTTTGGGTTTGGCGGGGTACTACAGACGGTTTATCAAGGATTTCTCGAAAATCACTCAGCCGCTTACACTACTGACACAGAAGGGTGTCACCTACCGTTGGGGCAACACGCAGGAAACTGCTTTTCAGCACCTAAAGGATAGACTTTGCAGTACACCTATCCTCTCACTGCCAGAGGGCACAGACGATTTTGCGGTCTATTGTGATGCATCCATCCAAGGTCTTGGATGTGTGTTAATGCAGCGCGACAAGGTCATTGCTTACGCTTCGCGCCAACTTAAGATACATGAACGGAATTTCACGACGCACGATTTAGAGCTGGGAGCTGTTGTTTTCGCGCTCAAGATATGGCGACACTACCTGTACGGTACCAAGTGCACAATTTACACCGATCACAGGAGTCTCGAGCATATCTCCACGCAGAAGGAACTGAACATGCGTCAACGTCGATGGGTTGAACTACTGAACGATTACGAATGCGCCATCAAGTACCATCCAGGCAAAGCCAATGTTGTGGCTGACGCTCTCAGTCGGAAAGACACTTTACCTCGGCGCGTGCGAGCGCTACAGCTTACGATTCAGTCTAGCCTTCCTACACAGATACGAGATGCTCAGGCAGAAGCATTGAAACCAGAAAACGTCAAAGCTGAAGCCTTACGCGGCTCAAGGCAACGAATGGAACAAAAGGAAGACGGTGCCTACTATGTAACGGGGCGTATTTGGGTCCCACTTTATGGCGGTTTACGAGAGCTTGTGATGGATGAAGCACACAAGTCTCGCTACTCGGTACATCCAGGTTTGGATAAAATGTACCATGACATCAGAACCACGTATTGGTGGCCTAGCATGAAGGCCCACATCGCTACTTACGTCGGCAAGTGTTTGACTTGTGCAAAAGTCAAAGTGGAGTATCAGAAACCGGCGGGTCTACTTCAGCAACCCAAGATACCGCAGTGGAAATGGGAAGAAATTTCCATGGATTTTGTCACAGGCTTACCTAGGTCCCAGCGTGGGAATAATACCATATGGGTGATCGTGGATCGACTCACAAAGTCTGCACACTTCCTGGCTATAAAGGAAACGGATAAGTTCTCCACTCTCGCAGACGTCTATCTTAAAGAAGTTGTTTCAAGGCACGGGGTGCCCATCTCCATCATTTCGGATCGCGATGCACGATTCACGTCAGAGTTATGGCAAGCGATGCACAAATCTTTCGGCTCACGGTTAGACATGAGCACAGCATATCATCCTCAGACGGATGGGCAGTCTGAGCGAACGATCCAAACTCTTGAAGACATGCTGCGGGCATGTGTTATTGATTTCGACAACGGCTGGGAAAAGCTCCTTCCTTTGGTGGAGTTCTCATACAATAACAGTTATCACACCAGCATACAAGCCGCTCCATTCGAGGCATTGTACGGACGTAAATGCCGGTCACCTCTCTGTTGGGCAGAGGTGGGGGATAGTCAGATCACGGGTCCAGAGATTGTGGTGGACGCCACAGAAAAGATTGCACAGATACGACAACGCATGGCGGCAGCACGCGACCGTCAGAAAGCCTACGCGGACAAGCGTAGAAAACCGTTGGAATTTCAGGTCGGGGACCGGGTTCTACTAAAAGTCTCACCCTGGAAGGGTGTGGTTCGTTTTGGCAAACGGGGCAAACTAAATCCGCGATATGTCGGACCGTTCGAGATCATTGAGAAAATAGGCAAGGTGGCCTACAAGCTAAACCTACCAGCTGAACTCGGTGCAGTTCACAATGTCTTTCACGTGTCGAATCTGAAGAAGTGCCTGTCAGATGAGACCCTCATAGTTCCTTTTAAGGAACTCACTATCGACGAGCGGTTGCAGTTCGTCGAGGAGCCAGTTGAAATCACGGACCGGGATGTTAAGGTCCTCAAAAACAAGAGAATCCCTCTTATTCGAGTTCGTTGGAACTCCCGTCGTGGCCCAGAGTACACCTGGGAACGCGAAGACCAGATGACAGAAAAGTATCCCCAGTTATTCGGAACCAATGCAACCACTGCTGAGGCTGAAGCTACTACCACGGAATTTCGGGACGAAATTCCAGATCAACGGGGGGAGGATGTGACACCCCAGGAAAACCAGAGAACGATATAACTTACCTAGCTTCCTCAGTGAGTGCATACCAAATTTCGGGATGAAATTTCTTTTTAGTTGGGGATAATGTGACAACTCGTATTTCGGACCTACTTTGATGTGATGTATGTGCACGATATGTGACTTTATGAACTTGAATGATTTATTGAATGTATGATTGTATGCTTTGTGTTATGAAATGTGTGTATGTATTTAATGACCCGAACGCACAACATGGATCAATCACACAAGGCCATTGGGCCGCATTGTTTGCACACGGACCAAAAGGGCAGCCCGTGATGGGCCGGCCCACTCCTCTTAAACGTGTAAACACCCATCATTGGGGTTTGTTCTTTCATTTGTTACAATTACCTCACACACACACAAAGAAACCCTAGCTCTTCTCTCTCTCGAACCGTAGGCAGCCAAGCAATCCCCATCATCAAGGATCTTTCTTGTTCGGATCAAACCTTATTCTTTCTCTTAACCGGTTAGTATTTCATGTTATGTGCTTTGTTTGAATGATGTATTGATATATTGATGATATGTGATCGGATTTGAATATGAACTGTGAATCGTATAATGGATGATTTTATGAGTGCCATGAATTATGTAGAATGATAAGTATGCGCTAGGATCTAGAACCGATCGAATCATAGTCGGCTGTAATATGTTCTTGTTTGAATGATTGTTGGGTTGGTAAGATGCATGCAAGAATTCATATTCATGAGCCGTGTGATGATTATGGTCGAGGTTAATGCTAGAATATGATTAATGTTCATACTATGATGCTGCTAGGGTTCATGTGAATTAGTAATAGGTTGCCTTGTTTGATCGAAAATTTATAAAACAAGAAACTGTTAGTGGATATGGTAATTTTGGAATTTGTTAAATGTGTAACCGAATGAACATGATTTCCGGAATAATGAAACTGATCGCACAAGATCAGATCATTCAAGATCTGATCCAAACGTATAAGTCACTCGCACAAGATCTCCTTGTCGCACAAGAGGACCTGAACGCACAAACAGTCCTCAGTCGCACAAGTGATGCTTCTTGATTTACTGTCGGGCCTCAAGCCCAATGGATCACTCGCACAACCCAACTCAACCGCACAAGGCTAACCGGGTCGCACAAGATTGACTGGATCGCACGAATTGGATTAATTGCACATTGTTTTGGTTGGGCCGAGTATATATATGTTGGATTGGGCCAGGTCTGATCGCACAATCCGAAGGATCGCACAAGGCCTAATGTTATTTAATCGGGCCGTAGTTATGTTAGATAATTATTGATTTGTTATTGGGCCGAGAGCTTTATGATTGGACTCCTTCTATGATGGGCTTAATTATATACTGGGCCGGGTACTATTGGGCTTAGGTTAATCGCACAAATTGAATTATTTGATTGTTAAAGTGTTGCCATGATTTACATGCTTGTAACGTGTTAGCTTGTGTGAAACATACGTGCACTACTTGAAAACAAAACCTGACTTGTGTGGTAACCCTGTTAGGACGTGGTTGACCACCCTTAGTTCAAGAAAACCTCTTGTGTATCTGCCGAGCAACCCAAGGTGAGTTCACACAGCCAAGGCATGGGGTTCCCGGGTGGGAATGGGATTTGTTGAATTACTGTACATACTCAGCTGATAGAACCTAACGATACGATACGACTAGACTAGTAACACTTATTGAACTGATCTTCGCACACCTGCCAAGGGTTGGCCGCGATATTATGACTGTCTTCGCAGACCTGCCTTAGGAGGCCGCGAACTGAACTTACTAATCTTCGCATACCTGCCTGGGAGGCCGCGATACAAATAAACCTAGTCTAGAATACTTGGGAGGAACATCCCCTAACATCTTCGCATACCTGCCTGGGAGGCCGCGATGGAAATATGATATACGATATAACGAACGAACTTACTACTACTCACACTATGCTATTACTGAACTATTAACTGTGAACTCGCTCAACTAGTTGTTGACTCTTTGCTGCATGCCTTGCAGGATCTTAGGTACTTATGGAGCTTGCACAAGGGGGAGCAGGTCGTTGTGGACAAGGATTAGTGAATGCTTGCTAAACATTTATGACACTTTAAACTGTTAACTATGTTGGGTTTATTTACATGCTTCCGCTACTTAAACAGAGTTTGGTTTTGAACATCAATCATGTCGTGATGAATTACATTATCTATTTTTATTATTATTAAATGCTGTGTTCGATATGATTGGTGGCTTGATCCTGGTCATGTCACGCCTCCAAGCGGTGGTACTCCGCGTGTGGATTTTGGGGGTGTGACAGTTTGGATTAACCGATGTTCCCACTGTGATCGTCAGATTGCTCCTTTACGCAGACACTTAGCGATAACCAAGAAGAAGGTTCATGACCTTGAAGTCCATATGTATTCATATGAGGATATTCGTAAGTTGGACGATAGTGCTATGCATCAGATGCACTAGAGGATTGTTGAGTTAGAGGAGTTGGTTAGGCATCTTCTAGAGTACTTAGGTTTTAAGTGATGGACGGTTGTTTGTTTAGTTTTCGTAGCTTTTGGTAACCCTTACTGGCTTGCATTCCACAAGATATTTACATAGGAAATTTGGTAAACTTGTTCATTGACGCTTGGTTATACTTGCACCAAAAGTTTGCTAGTCTTTTGTAAACTAAAACAAGTGATGTAATGTCTGTGATAGAATATCATATCTATAGGTTTTTTTGTTAAATTCTTTGATTGTTATTTGGTTGTGATTATATATTTATTATCTAATTCACGCGCATTGAATGATTAATTAATTTAAATATTGTCTTACGTTGTTATTCCATAATAATAGAAACGTTAACATGCCACCGAAAGCGTGACAGTGCCTTGATACCAAAAGTATTGAATTACCAGCCACCCCTGAGGAGTTAGCACAGTTAATAGCTCAACACATCAATACTGCTCTAAAACAGCGTGAAGCTAACTATACTTTTGGGTCAAGACGAATATGGGAGGATTCGGGGAGCACTGATTGGAGCCCCTCCATGTAGAATAATGATTGGAAAAGTTTTATTAGTTTCTCGTGTTATGATATAATCTAAGAGTAATCTTGATTTTCATTAACCTTATGAACAGTGCACATATGCACATACAAAACATTCCAGGGTTGTAACCCAAAATCATTTACTGGAGCAGAAGGACCCCTCGATATCGTTAGATGGATCAAGAAGATGGAGTATGTGATAGTGATCGGTGGTTGTGCAACTGATCAGAGAGTTAAGTATGCTTCATGTTCATTTCTTAACGAAGCCTTCTCCTAGTGGAACGCTCAAGTTCAAACTCTAGGAGAAGACGCAGCTTACGGTCTATCTCGTAACGAGCTTAAAGAGATGCTTCTTAAGGAATACTTGCCCCGTAGTGAGCCACATAACATTGAGACAGATTTCTAGAATCTAGCCATGGAAGGTGTAGATGTTAGAGCCTATACATCCAGATTCAATGAGCTCGCAAGATTGGTTCCCTGTATGGTCAACCTTGATTATGTTAACAATGAGAGGTATATTTGGGGACCGGCGCCACAGATTCGCAGTATGGTCACATCAACGAAACCCACTAACTTTTGACGAGCTACTACCTTTGAAAAATCATTGACCGATGATGTTGTTCATAAGGGTGGTTTGAACAAAAAGGATGAGGCCAGGAAGTCGTTAGCGAAAGTCAATGTGGAAAAGAAGCCTGAGCGATCAGAGCGTTCTGAGCATTAGTCTAGGCATTCGAGAAAGAGAAATTCTGGAAGTTCGAGGAAAGATTACGATGAGAAGCGTGATAGGAAATGGAGTTCCTGGTAAGGTATTTGTAGATAATACCAGCGGATCAGTGAAGGACGGGCGATGGGATAACAAAAGTGACTCTATAAAGAGGATTCAGGATCATGAGCGCAAGAAGTACTCCAGATGTGGTCGATTTGGGCACGTGATTCGAGAGAGCTTTGCTAGTAGCACATGTCACACCCTGGCTTTTGCGGAAGCGTGGGTTTATTTGGTGTGACTTCTTAATACCATAGCAATCAATCATAACAATACTATATGATAAAAACAAGAGACGTTCATCCATTAATAAGGTTTAGAAATACAATACAACATCATTTTTAAAATGTCGACTCATAAAACAAGATACAACCATAACATGATTTAAAACGTGTTCATATGACACAATAAAAGACATGAATAAAAACATGGTTTAAGGACATGTAACCCGTCCAGGTAAGGGTTACATCTCCTGAACCTACTACCCTGGATGACGTCTTTATTTAGTACGCATCTTGACACAAATGCAGACACTTGCCAGATCCCTTAGTTTTCCTGAAATACATGTAAGTTGAAAAATCAACAAAAGTTGACCGAGTTCATGTGTAAGTGAGTATGTATAAACCTTTATAAAACGTTTGTATGTATGAAAGTCCCTGGTATGTAGCAATTAAGGAAAAAGAGATCACCATTGGGTTGCAAAGCTAATGATATGTGTGAAGTGATGCAGGAAGACTCAAACCTAGCAGATTTGTGCGTCGTGCACTTAGTCACCACATGGTCCACTCGGCGGACTCAGGAGTGGGGCTCGCTACACCCAAATAGATCTATCACTAATGTCCCTCGGTCCTACAATGAGGATTAATGGCCTTTAGTTCTACCTACCCACTTACATGATCTGAACGTCCCAACCCTTCTTAAGCTAACCATACCATGTATAAAAATCTTCTAAATAAATGTAACATGTATTTCACCCCCGAAGTTATAAAACTGAAAACAGTTAAGAGAAAAGGGGGACATGAACTCACAATATTGCGTCTTCAGTATGTGTAACCCAAATCTCCTCAGCCAACACGACTACCTACAATGGTCTAATGTCTATTAGACGAACGGGTCGTGCCTTGTCTTAGTATTTATGTTTTTGAGTTATGTTTCCGATATTATTCCAAGTTATAGTGATTATATTTGGTTTTGTAATAATTGTTTATACAGTATCTCTGTATTAATATTTCTTAAGTATTTCAACTTCGTATTTTCCTTCCCAAGGATGGGGTACTTATACATGTATGCTTTATAATTCCGAAAAATATATTTTAAGTCCCACTTTGAAAATATATTTTAATCATTTCTCTAAAACATTTTAATTCCAAAATATATATATATTTTTCCCAAAAATATTATATTTTACTCCATATATTTTCCAAAATAATCCTTTATCAAAACATACGTATGAGAGTATTTTCCGAAAAATACATAAGTTACGTTTTAGCGTATCGTAAAGCAACAATTCTTGCGTAGCTTAAATATTTATTTTGTGAGAGCGTTGGTATTATTTTGGAGTCGTAATTTCATGATATCTACAAGTTATATTATTTCTACCGTAAAAATAATATATCTCTAGTTCACATAATAATCAGATAATTACACAAGCGTTTTATTATAAAATATATACTCTAAATATATATTTAACAAATTATATTTACGAAAATCTACCTCCGATACTTGGTATTTTTGTAATAAAAATCATGGCAAAGTTTAATTTGAGAACAAAGTTAAAAATAGATTTTGTAAACGCTTGTTAGAAAGATATTTCTAAGTGTTGAAATTTTAGAAAACATTTCGCCAGAGTTTCCTTTGTAAATGGAGGTGTCCATGCTTTTAGCATATCATTTTCTTTTGAAAAATCAATCAACAATCATCAATCAACATTATTTAATCACTAATCTTGACAAAATAAGACTAAATCATAAACTCATGAACTTGAAAGTTTTGTAAAAATATGTAGTAAATTACTAATATGTTTAATAGGTCTTGTTATCTTTAAAAATAAGTTTAGCTTCTTGAAAACTTTATTTTTAAAGAATTTGAAGTTTCAAAACATCTGGTCATGATTTACAAAAACATTTCCTTGTTAAATTTTCTTGTTACACAAGTGTTTATACACTTGTTTAGTTACCAAAAATGCTTTTAGTTCATACAAGATCCGGGTTTTAGTAAAACTAATATTTTTCGCTTGGTTCTTCCGAAAGACCACTTGTAGATCTTTAGATCCACAAGTTTACAACTTCATTTTGCAAGAAAACTTATGTTTATACAAGTTCAAGGTTTATGAATGGAGGGATCCATCATCTTTCAGTCTTCTAACTTTTACATCCTACTAGTTTATGTTCTTAAACATGAACTAGTATGTATAGATGATGATCCATCTTGTTCCTACCAACCAACAACATCAAATAATCACAACTACACAAGATTTACATGATTTACACACATATCTTCTTTTTATCCTCCCTTTATCACTTTATGTTCAAGATTATTGTAAGTTCTTTAGAGTTTCTTAAGTTTTAACCATTCAATCAACTATTAACCACCAAAAACAAGATCAAGATGAAGATTAGAAGCACTTACTATTAGCACGAGGCTAGGGAAGAAACAAGGTGTAAAAGTGGTGGAATAAAGGAAACGAGAGTGGTTCTTGAGCTTTCGAACACACTGAGCTTACTTGTATGATCACCTTCACCTTTGGATGCCCTTGGAATGATTGAAGAAGTTTGAAAAATAGTGGTGGTGTGTATGCTTGTGTTCGGCCGAAACCATGGAGATGGGAGGAGCAAGAGTTGTTTGGTGTTGTGTTATGATGTGAGAGAATGATAATCCCATGTGCACTTTTATAATCCATCTTCCACATTAACCATCATGCAATGTGCTCTTTATCCACCAATATCTCTAAATAAAATAATTAAAAGAAGTGTAGGGGGTGTCCCACCCACATAACCGGTTCAAGGAAGGGCGGGGTATGGGGTTGGGTTTCAATGATAAACTAACTAACTAGTTAGGATTAGATGTTAAGTTAGTAGGTTTATTGTGTGTTATATAATATAAGGTGTGTTAGGGTGTTCGGGGACCCTAACTAGCTTAGAAAAGTAAAAACAATGTTTTTGGCAATATTTTTATGTTCCGGGTAAAGTCCGGTTGTTCGGTTGGATGTTGATCCGTTAAAGTGCTAAATAAAGCTTTAAAGTGTCTTTTATATTACTTCTAGTAACACATTAAATTCCCAACACTTTGGAAAGTGTCTAAGACTATTTTGTCAAGTTTTTGCACTTTACTAGCATTGTTAAATGCTGAATTTGATATTTAGTGTAGAATTCTGCACTTAAAGTATGTTTCAGGCACTTCCGGTCATTATAACTATCTCCTAGTGACGCAGTTTTATAGTCCTCACTTCCCTACACTTCCTACTAGTGTAGGATTCCATTCCTGGCTCATTCTGGCCTCAAAAAAAATATGTCTGTCTAGGTGCTGGCATTGTCAGCATGTTTCTGGGTTATCCGCTCATTGTGCTAACTGTGCTTTGTGCATCAAGTTTGTCACTATTGTTTGTGTGTAAATAAATAGAGTGATAGTATAAAATGTGATGCATGAGTATGTATGTATCAGAGATCAGAAAGCAGTTTAATCATAATTGTAATCAAGCACAGTAATTAACCACTAATTAAATATTAATTAATTTGTACGGATATCTATTATTGTGAGGGTTGTCACATTCTCCCCTGTTAAGAAAATTTCGTCCTCGAAATTTGTACTACCTTAACTCCTTATGGTTTCGTCACACATGTATGTATAGGGATAATATCGAAGTAAATAATTACTAAACCGAATCAAATCCTACTCACATGAGGTGAGTTCAAGAATTTATAATTACCCGAATCCTATGGGTAAAAGGTATGTACTTTTGGACTTTGATGGCAAAGGGACAAGACGTAATTGACGAATAGTCTAATGTAATCCAGCTAGCAGGGGGGTTTCATAAAAAAGGAGTTTTGACTAATATGATTTTCAAACGATCGATTGCGATATTCAAACGAGTTTTCACAAACCATAGCATCCGCTATATGGATTTAAATTCAACAATTCAAAAGTAATAGTAAAATGATCTGTCAATTCCCGAATAAATGAATGGTAAGGTTTAGTGGGGCGACATTCTTGAATTTGCGAAAGTACGCCAAATGAAATTCAAGTGAATGTGGTGTCTCATTGTAGTTGCATCGGAAATGTTTAAATGACGAGCCAAACGAAAGTATATGCTGTTTTGCGTGAAACGGTCGACCATGATAAGCACAAGCTACAAGTTTGTAATGACACCACGAGGTGTCGTAATGACATATTTCAAGTATAGTGGTGACGAACAAATTCACCGTGTTGGAAATCAAATAAAAATGCACCGAACAAGCCTGAAGTTTTGATTTTACACAATGTCATAGTGTTTCCAGTTGGATAGGGAACATCAAAGAGCCACTGTTTTTGGTTGAAGGTGGGAAAACAATAATTACCGCAGGGGGTTCAATTTATAACGAAAGAATCGTTTGGAGGTACATTGTGATATGAAATGAATCTATGTACCACTGTTTTGACACGCAACTGTGTTGAGATCGTTTTAATCGTGTTGAACGGAACGGATCTAGAGCATGTCAATAAATAACTAAATCCGTATATATATAAGGTGTGTAACTTAAATTAGCGCAAGCTTCAATTCTGTGTAAGTATCACCGCGAGGTATCGAAATCAACCAAACGATTTAGTGGAGTCGTAGATCAGCCGAGTCTACCACGACTCGAAACGAAAGAATCTTTGCAAAATATTTGAATATGATGCCCTTAATACCTCATATGACGTCTTAAACTGAATATACGAAATGGATAAGTTCAAGCAATTGAACTTGGTTTTAGCGTAACCCGGCAATAAACGTATGTATCAATAAAGGAATCTCGGCATGGTTGCAAAGATAAACCATGAATGTAACTTGAACTGAAGGAAGTTTCAAGAGGGTGTGTTGGCTTGATAACAAAAGAGCCAACAGTCACAATAATGTAGGTTATTCGAATTCACAAATCAGTAATTAAATTTAGCGTCCTAATATTTGAACTTAAATGAAGCGTTTGAAACGAAGTGAAGTCGTATGCGTAGCAAATGGTGCATGTGATAAATAAGTTTCCAAGAAAAGGAAAAATGAGTATCTGCTAACATGAAGAAATGACTAGATATCGAAGCAAATGTGTGTTCGCTCTTAGCGAAGATAATTAACGTGATGCAACTACCATTAAAGGGGAGTAGAGATGCAAACGTCTACTCGCTAGAAGTAAAAGAGATTCAAGTACTTTCGGTTTGGTCAACGGAACTAGCATATGTGCAAGGTTAAGGGTGTCTGCTTAAGTTAACGGACGTGGTTTCTAAGTAACAGCCTTTGTGAGTTTGGACATGGATCCCTATGGTCCTAAGTACAGATTTCCTAGATTTTCGGAGTTTCGTATCGGGTGTAGAATCGTTCTGCGCATCGTGTAGGAAATGCCATTCTTGTGTATGTTTTGTTGGTGCAGTCATCTGTCGTCTTCATCTTAATATCGAGTCTCGGGTTCGTTGCGGTTTTGGATCAAACATTATGTCATCATCTTTGATGATGACATTACAATGATGACATCATCATTGCATAGGCATATAAGACAAAATCTATTTGGTCCAATTAGATCAAATTGTTTAAAGGTCCAATGAGTGTTGTCCATTTGAGGTCCAATAGTTTGAATCTAGTGTTTGTAATTGTTTGATTAGTGTCTGTTTGAAAGTTAAATTGTCATGACCGTTTGAGGCTTGTTGACCGTTTGAGGGTGACAGTTTGAAGATGTAATGTTAGTTTCAAACGGTCAGGTCCCTCCCTATAAATAGGCAACAAACGATCATCTTTTGTAACGATGGGTTCAGTTGATACTGAAGTGCTGCCCGTATTTCCTCTCGCTGTAAACATTGTCAATTGAATATAAAAGAGGATTAAAGTGATTTTCTAGCTGTTTTCAAGTTCGTTTCTTAGTTTCCGCCTCTGAAATGTACGAGAGCTCTTCCGAACGACTCATACAGGTCGAAACCGATGCTACATGTTTAAACAAGTTATTGTCCCACACTTTTCTTCCGGTATGCTCTCTTTCTGAATTTGCAGCTACTCGATCATCGTTCAGTCGGGAATACTGGCTGGATCCTCGCAGTTAGTCCAGTAAGTAGCTCGTCAATCCTTAGCAAGAGTCGTTGACTCTTGTTGGCTAGCTCGTCCGTCTCCTGGTAGTTTGATCTTCATTTGAAAGTCATCGTCCTTTCTGTTGACGAGCAGAACTGGGGTTACCCAGAACGGAAATTTTGGTCTGTTACCTTCCTTCTCTATCCACTACTGAAACTACACTGCTAATCCTTGTATTTCCGAAGGTGTAAGTTGCTAAGGTGCATTAACTGCAGGCGCGACGCCTGGAATCAGACTGATGCGAAATTCGACTAGTTGATGAGGAGATAATTCTTGTGTCTTCAGAGAAGACTTTGGGATATTTCCTCATCACAGGTGTATCTTCGAGTTTTGGTTCTTCGGCTCCCTGTTCCCGACATGAGCCAAGAACACAACACATCCTTTACGCAACATCCTTCATGCCTTTAAGCAATTAGTAATTTGCAGAGGCGTATCCTGCTTCATGAGTCAGGATTGTTTCTTCGTTCGCCATCGCGGTGCGGATATCAATCTCCTATTGATCATTTGTCAACCAATCCATCCAGCTACCTTGTTGAAGTCTCTCAATTCATTGGCAGTAGATCAAGCGTAAACTCACGCTCTCCGGGTCCTATCTTGCCATGTCCCATTTCCTTCGTTGGCTTCTACTAGCTTCCCATTAGCTAGTTCTATCGAGTGCGGGTTACCTAACTTACTTACTACTAAACCAACCGTACTTTCAATCCTCTAAAAATGCGAAACTAAATTCGCGACGGTATCTAACAATACAGATGCATATCGTTGAGTAATATGGAACGTACCGATATCCAGGCTGGAATTCCTGGCGTGCTCCCCTAGCTTTGCTACTGAGCTTTTATCCTTGTGCCTGATTCCTCTTAGGACAGTATTTTCTGAAATGCTTCTTGCTCCCACAGTTAAGACAACCTTCAGCACGTTTTTGTTTGTAATTCGTCCTGCCTTCATCGTTGTCGTTGTTTCCTCCGAGATTCTTGCTATCATCTTGACCATTGTTTCCACTTTCAATACCTTGTCTACAAGTCTCCTTGGGATGCCCCCTCTTACCATAGTTATCACATTTTCCATACTTACATCTCCCGACAAGATAGCGTAGATAATTGCCGCACTTAGGTAGGATACCCATGTAGTCTTTTCCCTTCTTGGCCTTCTTCTTGTTACTCGCCCGTGTGATCATTTTGAAATTTGCGAGCTTTCTCTTGTTATCTCCAGATGACTCTACAGGAGTCTCCTCTTTCTCTTCCATACCGGAGAATTTTCCTTGTCTAATTGCTTCTTCAGTGAGTACCACACTTATGCTGATAGCCTCAGTGATCGTTGAAGGTTTAGATGTTGTTACCAGGCTTAGAATCTGAGGTGCCAATCCCCCGATGAAACGTTTGATCTTCCTAGATTCTAGTTCCACCAAACGCGATGCAACTTGTGATAATTCGCCAAATCTCTGCACGTATTCGGCTATCCTTGGACCCTCTATTTTTAGGTTCCACAATTCAGTTTCCAACTTCTGGACTTCCGCCCTAGAGCAGTATCTCTTGCACTTCGTCCCATGTCAAAGCATATGCAGTAGTTTCGCCCATTGTTTGAACCTGAAGGTTCCACCATGACAGAGCCCCATCTACAATATTCCAGCTACGTACGTGACCTGATGTTCTGGGGCACATTTGCTCAACCGTAAGACAGAATTCGTCTTCTCCACCCAACGCACAAAAGCTAAGGCACCCCCAGTGCCGTTGAATTCTCAAGGTTTGTGGTTCAATAACTGCTCGTAAGTGAAACCGCTGGGTGGGTTATTTCCTGAGGTATCTCCACCGTGCTCAGAGCGAAGGGCCTCAAGTTGTGCGATGGCTTGTGAGATGCGTCCTTGCAGTCCCGGTTTTGCTGTTGTTGGCAGAGGGTTGTTGGTATCGACGTTCCCTTGTATCGACATCTTCTGAGAAGAAGATTGGTTAGGTCAGGTCTTATTCGCTCGGGGAGTGCATATAGATGTTTAGAGATCGTACGCACATACACATATTTGGTTATCATACCAACCAATCATGCAATGGTATAATCATAGTATAACCAAGTAATTTGGTAATTCTGTTTAATGAGAGCATAGCAAGTAAGCACGTAGTATTATAATTATAGCTATATAGGTCAAATACGCGCTTAATGAAGACATAGCGACAGAGCTTTCGTTGGTCATTGGTCATAAAGTATTGTCGCATGCTTAATGATGCTTGACTTCTCATTATTCCCTGGCCACAATTATATCCTCTTCCAAAATGTATCACATCAACAGGGACACAGGGTCATCCTACCCTTGTCCATTAAATATGCTAGTGTATCAAAATTACGTAGTCAGATGAGGTCTTCAAAAGTCTCCACAATCTCGGCTTGTTATTAATGTCCTACCCAAAGATAATGAAATCCGCGTAATCCGGAAACCAACTATACTGGTGACTGAGGTGGAGAAAGAAAGAAAAGTAAACTGTCGACATGCGTGAATTCCTTCTCGAGCTTGTATATACGTCGAAGTGGTACTGCTCTGCTGCTTGGCGGTAGAGAAACGAGCATCAAAACCTAGGAAAGGTGTAATAGCAGCAGGTGAGAGCGCAAAGGAATCTTGATGAAAGTATACTGGCAATAGACAGGGTGGAGGACGTGGTGTAGCACAAGCTCCAAAACTCTGCGAACTATATCCTCAAACTGTAGCTAACGTTACAGGTGTACTTGTCCCGTGTGTAGTCTCCACAAAGTGAGGGATGGTAAGGGTCTAAAATCAACATAGTGTATTATAGGAATCATCGAAATGGCTCGTCCAACGATGTGGAGGTGAATGTAGTAAACGGTGCGGCCTGCGAGGTCGTAGAAAATGCTGCTGTAGCAAAAAGGGATTGTTACGCGAGTGCTGACCTGGAGTACCTTCACGGGGTGCGGGTATGTCTTGAAAGAAAGTGATAGGCACGTTGGCGCAATGGACGTCGGTCTTCACCAGAGCAACATCAGCGGTTGAAAGTGCAGCAGTAAATGTCTCAACGAAAGGAGAATCACTAGGTGCAGGTACTGTGTCAGGTATAAGGGGTGCAATGTCTGGTAAGCCAAAATGAAACAAGGTCATGAGAAAGTAAGGGTGTAGGATCAGCAGGTACAACATCAGGCTGACCCCAAAAGGAATAGGAGCTGGCTCAGGAGCAGGCTCTGGGTTGTGAAAAGGTGTGACGTCTCAAGCAAGTGATAGTTGCAGCGGTTATAACGGTGTCGTCGTCTGCGTCTGTATTCGAAAGCTGTAATCTGGCTGTCTGTAAGGCTGCAGATATCACAAACTCAAAGGAGTCTGAAATCGAATGTATGCTAGAATCAGAGGATAGCTCGTTAACAGGGGTCTTCAAAAGTGAAATTAGTAGCAACGTTCTCGTCTATTCATCCATCATCATGGGTGTTATCTGAAGGGCCATCAATAACAAGTCAACGTCATCATCAATTATTCGTTGAGTAGCCAACCTTCGGAAGGAATGTCCACAGGAGGTGCATTGTCGAGGTTTGGAGTCAAGAGGTGCGCTCCACCGAAGTGTCCAAATGGTGGGGCGGTAAGAAGGATAGGAAGACTTTTGTCAAGGAAACCATCAGCAAGGGTAATTTATCACTAAATTCTGGCAGCGCGGACGGTTGGAAGTTGTCCTCGTCCTTGGTCAACATGTCAAGGTCACTCTCAGTGTCTGTCGTAGATTCTCTCCGGCGCATGTATAGTCTCATCATCTGTGTCGGTGGCCGTAGGGTCATCATCATCTGACTACTCGTTCCTTAAAGGAAGTGACGTGTGTGCTGGTACATAATAGTCACAGCATGCATATTTACAGTAATTTTTAACGCTTTGCATATTGCAAACAAAGACAATTCATAATGTAATCATGTATCCACATATTCGCCCTAGTCTTTCAGACAGTCTCCCAGTCTCTCAGACTAACACATCTTGTCTCTCTGACTAAACCTCCCCAGTCTCTAAGACTGAACTCCCAAGTCTCTTAAGACTAACTCCCTGGCCTCTAAGACCAAACCTTCCCAGTCTCTAAGACTAATTCCCTGGTCTCTATGACCAACCTCCCAGTCTCTAGGACTGAATCCCTGGTCTCTATGACCAACCTCCCAGTCACTAAGACTGAATCCCTGGTCTCTATGACCAACCTCCCAGTCACTAAGACTGAATCCCTGGTCTCTATGACCAACCTCCCAGTCACTAAGACTGAATTATAAACATGAACTTTGAAATGTGTATTTCTGCCTTTTGTTTGTCAAAATGTTTTGTACCCTGGATTTGGACGTTTAGTGTATGCAATGTAAAAACGTTTTGAAAATATTTTCGTGAGAGCCCTAATGATCGTAGTCTAGACTCAAGAGAGAATCCTAGTTCGCTACGATGGAAGCTCTGATACCAAGCTGTCACACCTTGGCTTTTGCCAAAGCATGGGTTTATTTGGTGTGACTTCTTAATACCATAGCAATCAATCATAACAATACTATATGATAAAAACAAGAGATATTCATCCATTAATAAGGTTTAGAAATACAATACAACATCATTTTTAAAATGTTGACTCCTAAAACAAGATACAACCATAACATGATTTAAAACGTGTTCATATGACACAATAAAAGACTTGAATAAAAAGATGGTTTAAGGACATGTAAACCGTCCAGGTAAGGGTTACATCTCCTGAACCTACTACCCTGGATGACGTCTTTATTTAGTACGTAGCTTGACACAAATGCAGACACTTGCTAGATCCCTTAGTTTTCCTGAAATACATATAAGTTGAAAAATCAACAAAAATTGAGTGAGTTCATGTGTAAGTGAGTATGTATAAACCTTTATAAAACATTTGTATGTATGAAAGTCCCTGGTATGTAGCAATTAAGGAAAAAGAGATCACCACTGGGTTGCAAAGCCAATGATATGTGTGAAGTGATGCAGGAAGACTCAAACCTAGCGGATTTGTGCGTCGGGCACTTAGTCACCACATGGTCCACTCGGCGGACTCAGGAGTGGGGCTTGCTACACCCAAATAGATCTATCACTAATGTCCCTCGGTCCTACAACGAGGATTAATGGCCTTTAGTTCTACCTACCCACTCACATGATCTGAACGTCCCAACCCTCCTTAAGCTAACCATACCATGTATATAACATGTATTTCACCCCCGAAGTTATAAAACTGTAGACAGTTAAGAGAAAAGCGGGACATGAACTCACAATATTGCGTCTTCGGTTTGTGTAACCCAAATCTCCTCAGCCAACACGACTACCTACAATGGTCTAATGTCTATTAGACGAACGGGTCGTGCCTTGTCTTAGCATTTATGTTTTTGAGTTATGTTTCCGATATTATTCCAAGTTATAATGATTATATTTGGTTTTGGAATAATTGTTTATACAGTATCTCTGTATTAATATTTCTTAAGTATTTTAACTTCGTATTTTCCTTCTTAAGTATTTTAACTTCGTATAATTCCAATATATATATATATATATATATATATTTTCCCAAAAATATTATATTTTACTCCATATATTTTCCAAAATAATCCTTTATCAAAACATACGTATGAGAGTATTTTCCGAAAAATATATAAGTTACGTTTTAGCGTGTCGTAAAGCAACAATACTTGAGTAGCTTAAATATTTATTTTGTGAGAGCGTTGGTATTATTTTGGAGTCGTAATTTCATGATATCTACAAGTTAGATTATTTTTACCCTAAAAATAATATATCTCTAGTTCACATAACAATCAGATAATCACACAAGCGTTTTATTATAAAATATATATTCTAAATATATATTTAACAAATTTTATTTACGAAAATCCACCTCCGGTACTTGGTATTTTTGTAGTAAAAATCATGGCGAAGTTTAATTTGAGAACAAACTTAAAAATATATTTTGTAAACGCTTGTTAGAAAGATATTTCTAATTGTTGAAATTTTAGAAAAAATTTCGCCAGAGTTGCCTTTGTAAATGGAGGTGTCCATGCTTTTAGCATATCATTTTCTTTTCAAAAATCAATCAACAATCATCAATCAACATTATTTAATCACTAATCTTGACAAAATAAAACTAAATCATAAACACATGAACTTGAAAGTTTTGTAAAAATATGTAGTAAATTAATAATATGTGTAGTAGGTCTTGTTATCTTTAAAAATAAGTTTAGCTTCTTGAAAACTTTATTTTTAAAGAATTTGAAGTTTCACAACGTCTAGTCATGATTTACAAAAACATTTCCTTGTTAAATTTTCTTGTTACACAAGTGTTTATACACTTGTTTAGTTACCAAAAATGCTTTTAGTTCATACAAGATCCGGGTTTTAGTAAAACTAATATTTTTCGCTTCGTTCTTCCGAAAGACCACTTGTAGATCTTTAGATCCACAAGTTTACAACTTCATTTTGCAAGAAAACTTATGTTTATACAAGTTCAAGGTTTATGAATGGAGGAATCCATCATCTTTCAATCTTCTAACTTTTACATCCTACTAGTTTATGTTCTTAAACATGAACTAGTATGTATAGATGATGATCCATCTTGTTCCTACTAACCAACAACATCAAATAATCACAACTACACAAGATTTACATGATTTACACAAATATCTTCTTTTTATCCACCCTTTATCACTTTATGTTCAACATTATTGTAAGTTCTTTAGAGTTTGTTAAGTTTTAACCATTCAATAAACTATTAACCACCAAAAACAAGATCAAGATGAAGATTAAAAGCACTTACTACTAGCACAAGGCTAGGGAAGAAACAAGGCGTAAAAGTGGTGGATAAAAGGAAACGAGAGTGGTTCTTGAGCTTTCGAACACACCGAGCTTACTTGTATGATCACCTTCACCTTTGGATGCCCTTGGAATGATTGAAGAATTTTGAAAAATAGTGGTGGTGTGTGTGCTTGTGTTCGGCCGAAACCATTGAGAAGGGAGGAGCAAAATTTGTTTGGTGTTGTGTTGTGATGTGAGAGAATGATAACCCCTTGTGCACTTTTATAATCCATCTTCCACATTAACCATCATGCAATGTGCTCTTTATCCACCAATATCTCTAAATAAATTAATTAAAAGAAGTGTCGGGGGTGTCCCACCCACATAACCTGTTCAAGGAAGGGGGGGGGGGTATGGGGTTGGGTTTCAATGATAAACTAACTAACTAGTTAGGATTAGATGTTAAGTTAGTAGGTTCATTGTGTGTTATATAATATAAGGTGTGTTAGGGTGTTCGGGGACCCTAACTAGCTTAGAAAAGTAAAAACAATGTTTTTGGCAATATTTTTATGTTCCGGGTAAAGTCCGGTTGTTCGGTTGGATGTTGATCCGTTAAAGTGCTTAATAAAGCTTTAATGTTTCTTTTATATTACTTTTAGTAACACATTAAATTCCCAACACTTTGGAAAGTGTCTAAGACTATTTTATTAAGTTTTTGCACTTTACTAGCATTGTTAAATGCTGAATTTTGGTATTTAGTGCAGAATTCTGCACTTAAAGTATGTTTTAGGCACTTCCGGTCACTATAACTATCTCCTAGTGACACAGTTTTATAGTCCTCACTTCCCTACACTTCCTACTAGTGTAGTATTCCATTCCTGGCTCATTCTGGCCTGAAAAAAAAAATATGTCTGTCTAGGTGCTGGCATTGTCAGCATGTTTCTGGGTTATCCGCTCACTGTGCTAACTGTGCTTTATGCATCAAGTTTGTCACTATTGTTTGTGTGTAAATAAATAGAGTGATAGTATAAAATGTGATGCATGAGTATGTATGTATCACAGATCAGAAAGCAGTTTAATCATAATTGTAATCAAGCACATTAATTAAGCACTAATTAAATATTAATTAATTTGTACGGATATCTGTAAATGTGAGGGTTGTCACGGCACATCAGATGGAGTTAAGTTAGAAGGATGCTTTTAATGCGGTGAGCAAGGACATTTCAGGCAGAACTGTCCTAAGTTTGCGAATCAGAATGCTAGAGGTGGAGCATTTGAGTTAAATGTTAGGAAGGCCTACAATGATCCCGCAGTCATTACAAGTACGTTTTTTATCAATAACCACTATGCATTCATACTATTTGATACTATACCTGACTTGAATTTTGTTTCGAAAAAACTTTGAACCATTTCTATGTTCCCAAGTAAAAAAGCTAGATGAAAGGTACTCAATAGAATTAGCAAATGGTAAACTAATAGAAAACAATAAAGTCTTTCGTGGTTGTAGTATTCGGTTAAACGATGGAACTGGGTAGATTTGTTACCAGTGGAACGGGGTAGTTTTGATGTTGTCATAGGAATGGACTGGCTATCCAAGAATTGTACTGAAATCATTTGTTAGGAAAAGCTAGTGCGAATACCCCGCCCTAGTGGTGAAGAAATAGTAACTCACGGTGATCGAAGGAGTTTGAAGTCAAGTATCGTTGTGTTATGAAGATGCACAAGTTGTTACGCATGGGTTATCCTGCATTCTTGGTCAAGATGGTTGATACGAAGATTGAAGGATGTAAGTTAGAAAAGATTCCAATAGTTCGAGAGTTTCCGCAAGTTTTCCCTCAAGACTTACCTGGATTACCCCCTACTAGACAGATCGAGTTTAGAATTGATCTTATCCCCGATGCAGCACCGATTTTAAAATCTCCTTATAGATTATCACCCTCGGAAATGCAAGAACTATCGAATCAACTTCAGGAGATTTTAGACAATGGTTTTATAAGACAAAGCTATTCTCCTTGGGGGTGCCAGTTTTGTTTGTGAAGAAGAAGGATCGTAACTTCAGGATGTGTATAATTTATCGGGAGCTTAACAAACTAACTATTAAATACCGGTACCCATTACCGAGAATTTATGACCTGTTTGATCAAATACAAGGATCCAGCTACTACTCGAAGATTGATTTGCGATCAAGATATCACCAGTTAAAGATTGCTAATGAAGACGTTCCAAAGACCACTTTTAGAACATGTTATGGCCATTATGAGTTTTTAGTCAGGCCAATTGGCTTAACTAAAGCGGCTGCAGTGTTTGTGGATCTCATGAAAAGGGTATGTAAACCCTACTTGGACAAATTTGTGATAGTATTCAATAATGGTAAACTTATCTACTCATGAACCAAGGAAGATCATGAGCAGCATTTAAAGTTGCTTTTGCAGCTGTTAAAAAAAGAGAGGTTGTATGCCAAATTCTCAAAATGTGAATTCTGGATTTGAGAAGTTCATTTTCTCAGACACGTCATAAATAAGAAAAGGGATACATGCGGATCCATCCATGATCGAAGCAATTAAGAATTAGGAAGCACCAAGGTCTCCCTCATAAATATGATAATTCTTAGTTCTTGTTGGGTATTACCAGGGATTCATCAAGAAATTCACACAGAGAGATAACAAATTTGATTGGACAGAAAAGTAAGAGGAAGCTTTTCGGTTGTTGAAGGAGAAGTTATGTGGTGCACCTATACTATCCCTGCCTAAGGGAAATGATGGTTTTGTTGAATACTATGATGTGTCACGTTTGGGACTAGGATGCACGCTTATGCAAAAGGATAAAGTGGTAGCCTATGCATCTACACATCTAAAAGTGCATGAGAAGAACTACATGACTCATGATTTAGAGTTAGGAGCAGTTGTGTTTGCCATAAAGATCTAGAGACATTATCTGTATTGCACTAAGTGTGCGATTTACACTGACCATAAGGTATCTCAATTCACAATCTTAAATAATGTGTTATATAAGCGATCTCTTGCAGGACCATATTTAAGATCTATTGAGGATCCTGAAATTCAAGAAGTGTTAAAAGACTTCCATGAAGGAGATTGTGGAAACCACACTGGGGGCAGGGCATTGTTCTCAAGGATCCTTAGGACAGGATACTATTGGCCAACTATGAAGAGGGATGCTGTGGAGTATGCTAAGAAGTGTAATCCTTGTCAAAGACACAGCAATATCCTTCATCAGCCGGCTGAATTTCTACATCCTATACCATCCTCTTGGCCATTCATGAGATGGGGGATGGATATAGTTGGCAAGCTCCCTAAGGCAACTGGTGGAAAAGTATTCATGCTTGCCATGACTGACTACTTCTCCAAGTGGATAGAGGCCGAAGCCTTTGCCCAAGTCAGATAAAAGGAAGTGATATCCTTTATTAAAAGAAACATTATAACTAGATTTGGCATTCCTTCTGAAATTGTATGTGATAATGGTTCCCAATTTATTGGGAGCAGGACTACTAACTTTTGTGACAGTTGGGGAATTAAGATGATAACATCAACACCAGTCCATCCACAAGCTAATGGTCAAGCAGAATCATCCAACAAGATAATCATCAACAATTTGAAGAAGAAACTTGGATCCAAGAAGGGGAAATGGGCAGAGGAATTACCTTATGTGCTCTGGGCTGATAGGACAACCCCCAAGAATGCTACTGGTTAAACACCCTTCTCTTTGGTGTTTGGGGCAGAAGCAGTGATCCCAACAGAAATGGTGGTTCCAACTGCTAGAACAAGTACCCGTGATCCTGAGGAGAATGATGCAAACCTGGCTCAAGACTTGGATACTATTGAGGAAATCAGGGATTTGGCTAGGATAAGGATGGCAAGCTACCAACAAAGAATGGCTGGTACCTACAACAAAAATGTCAGGATAAGGAAATTCCAAGTGGGGGATATGGTATTGAGAAAAGCATTCCAAAATACCATCAATCCTGCTGATGGGAAATTAGCACCAAAGTGGGAAGGCCCTTACTTGATTGAAGCTGAAGCAGGAAAGGGGGCATATAGATTGCTAACCATGGAAGGAAATTTGTTACCTAGAGCCTGGAATGCTGTTCACTTAAAGAAATATTTCATGTGAACAGGATCCTCCTGGCACATATGATCCTTACATTGAAAGCATCCTCGAAGGATCCCGATAATGTCAATGATCCTTACTCTGGTAATATCCTAATCCTAAACTATTCCATTTTCTTATTTTTACCAAAGGATAAGGATCATGTATCCTTCATCCTCCTCTCACAAGAATTTGAGTTTTGATAGTCCAGGTATCCTCAGCATATTATTGATAGTCTTCAAAAGCATCTCAGATCCTTGGGTTCAACCCCAGTTATCCTTGGGCTTGTCCCTAGTTTTCGCCTGTAGCGCACGATGATCCTGGTATAGTTCATGTCTTTGGGACCAGTACCCACTCCAGGGGCTGATAACCTCATCGTACTGGCTATACCTAGGATCCTACATATAATGGTAGACGTACCATACATCCGTTCCTAAGGTTTCTAACGTTTTCACGTTAGCTAAGGTTTTGACATTTTCATGTCACTAAGTTTGGATAGTCGCCAGTAAGGGCCATACTCCAGTTTACATATGATCCTTGGGCTTGTCCCCAGTTATCCTTTGGGCTTGTCCCCAGTTATCCTTTGGGCTTGTCCCCAGTTATCCTATGGGCTTGTCCCCAGTTATCCTTTGGGCTTGTCCCCAGTTACTAACTTGTCTTTTATATTGGCTTAGTCCCAGGTTATGTTCTATTTTTCAGGTTTTCGAAGTTAAAACAATTAAGGATCCTTAATCCTTATTATCCATTAAAATTTCATTTACGGTTATCCTGATTAAAGGTTAGAATCCTAACTTGGATTCTCAGGTATGATCCTTAACTGTTTTTAATCCTATTTATTGTTTCTTTATGCTAACCCTTGAAATTTGACAACTAAACCTGTGACCCTTAAAATATGTACTACTTTTTGGGATTTTTCAACTATAGGATATTTGATCAAGGATCATATCCTAAATGTTTTCAATCTGACTTATTCAAAACTACTTATTCAATAAATGTACACCAAAACAATGGGGAATTAAAGGAACAAAAAGGATAATAACACAAGATAAGCGACAAAAGTTTAAGATTTTATTTATAAACGAAAGGAGTAACCCTTCAAAGGTTGTCAAAATTACCTACCCCGAGCATCTACCAGCAATACGTGGCCCGTCCACTGGGGTAGGTAAAGGGTGTCCATGATAATAGGTTCAAAAGTTATGCAGGGATATAAAGGCGGCAGGATCACAATGGCTTCATCCCCCAAACAGAGGATCCCTCCACCATTTGCAATCCTACCTATTGTCTGAAGGATCCTGGATCCCTAATCCTAAAACTATTGTTCAAAGTTACAGACCATCATTGTTTAAAACATCACAACCACAAAAGAAACCACTACCAAAATTAAAAAATTGGGCTTCGGCTATGTCTAGAAGTTTCCTTCATCGCCCAGTTCTGCAGCTCAAACCTTCGCTGCACCATCACCACTAGCTCCACTTGCTTTGTCACACCCCCAAATTCCACCCGCGGATAACACCCGCTTCGAGGGCGTGACTGACCAGGATCCAGCCACTAATTATACTGAATAACTAAATTGATGACAAAAGTAGTACTTACTAACCATACGATTAGCAAGTGTTAAGTTTAGAGTTCAAGTCTTAAGTTCAGAGTAAAATGTAGCGGAAGCATAATTAACAGTTTTAAACATTGTTCATATGGTAAACATGATAAATGCCCAACACACGGGCAGACGACCACTACACATCCCAAGCAGCTGCTCCAGTCACTGGCCGCCTGCAAAGCATGCAGTAAGGGGTCAACAATAATGCTGAGTGAGTTCACTAGTTGTCCAGTTTTAATTACCAAAAACTTGTTTCACCAGTTAATTTATCCGTTTATACATGCCATGGGGAGCTACCCCAAAAGTTAGCGACTAAACTGTTTTTCCAATACCGAACACTAGGTAACCGAATGCGTTTCCGCAGGATGCCCCGATGTCAATGTTCTATCAGCATTGACGGATGCCTGAGTACATTAGTTCACGACCGATCCCATACCATGGCACGGTGTGAGGCTGGTAAGACCTAAATAGCGCTATCAACTAATAACCCGTTCGCCTGGCACCGGCGACTAATCGGTATTATGTAGTAGGGACTTGAGTGATAGAGTTGCGTTTAGTGCCGTTAGTTGCATTCCGTATAAACAGTAATTAACTAAAAAGGTTTCCCAATACTAGGGAAGATATAGTAAGTTTGTTCCCAATAACTAGGGAAGGAATGTAGACGGTATCCCCTTTACAAGGGGATAGGGTTGTTTCAGTCTCGTGTCCCAAACCACCGGGACGCATGCTTTTAGGTTGTGAACTCACCTTGGGTTGCTCGGTATGATACGTTACTTGGTTAAGTATGTTGGTCACCACGTCCTAGCATGGTTACCAAGTATGGGTCAAGTTGGGTACAAGTAAACACGTATAAGACACACTTATCGTAAATGCAAATAACTACAGTAGCAGGTATACATGCAGCCCAGTAAACAGAAAGTCCAACATACAAACAGTGGGGTTATTGGGCCCAAAACAGTAACAGATACACAAGCAGTCCAGTTAGCAGACAATCCAACAAGTACATTGGCCCAATAACAGCCCAGTCGAGACAAAGATGACTCGCAACCAAGGTTGCGACTCGCAACCGAGGTCTCGGTTCGTCATGCTTTGGTTGCGACTCGCAATCAGAGATTTCGACTCGCAACCGGCGGTTCCGACAAAGCAGCTGTGGTTACGACTCGCAATCAGATCGATACGCGTTGATTACGACTCGTAACCGGAGATTGCGACTTAGCAGGTGTGGTTGCGACTCGCAACCAGGTTTGATGCGTGCTGATTGCGACTCGCAACTGGGAGGTTTCGACTGGTCATGCGTGGTTTCGAGTAGCAACCAAAGGTTGCGACTCGCAACCGTGATAACGTGCATGGCAAACCCTTCTAGAACCTGTCATTTGTACGAACCAATAGAAATGCATTTTCATGAAACCAATATGTACCATTTCCACTAAAACATGTTTGTTTGTCTGATCATTAGCCAAAACAGATCAAATATACACATTTCAACAATATTTCAAAGGCATTCAAATTGTTCTTCATGTTCATCAAGCAATATTCAAACTACAATTATAACCAATCCTCCTAATAAGCTAAAAATCATTCAAACAAAGACATACTACTAAAACCCAAAACCGTGTACTTAAAACCTCATAATCAAGCCCTTAACATGATCATTCAAGCAATTAGCACATATCCGAAACATACATTTATAATGACCACAATCTATCCAAACTTCTTAACAAGCTGAAATACACACAAACCGGAACCAACAATAATTTGTAAAACAACAAGCATCTAGCATAATATCAAAACCGTTTAACACCAAACCGGATCATTTTTCATTTTTTTCATTAAGACACATAATCATTTCGAGAAATCATCTTTATCATCAAACAAGTCTTTTATAGTAATAACACGATCAAGCATTAATAAGCATACAACCATAACAAACATCAACAACCATGAGCATACAAATACTAACCGGTAGAGACTTAAGGTGTGTGGGTTCGATGAATGAGCTTCCGGTTGGTGGTTCCGAGCTAGAGCCGAGTATGTTCTTGATTTGGTTGAATCCGAGAAGAAGAAGAGGGATTGTAGTGTTGTGCTAGGGTTTTAGGGTTTAGTGAAGAAGATGAGAGGAGAGTGTGAGAAGAGAGTGTGTAAAATGGATAAGGGAGGTGGGGTTGGGTTTATATAGTGTACCGAATGGGCTTAGGGGGGTTCCGGGTTGGGTTCTTGGCTACAAGGCCTTAACCGGCCCAAGTGCTTCACTGTTCACTCGAGACCGTGGTTTCGAGTCGGGTTGAGGTTTCGGTTTACATATATATAACACATATATATACATATATACACATAAGTAAATCGGCATATAACACATAATAACAAATAATTCATCGTTTTCATTTAATAAAATACGTACACGAAACGTTACATCAAGAAAGTTTCCCCGGGAAGGTCCGAAGTGTCACATTATCCCCACGTTTTAGGAACTTTCGTCCCGAAAGTTAAGGCAGCCACTGTTAAGCTAGTGTACGTGAAAGCGTTTCAACGGGGTGTCACATCATCCCCCCGTTAGTTTGGAATTTCGTCCCGAAATTCGTTCGTAGCTTCAGTGCTGGGATTTTCGTTAGGGAACAGCTGGGGATACTTGTGCTTCATCTGGTCTTCCCGCTCCCAGGTATACTCTGGGCCACGTCGCGAGTTCCAACGAACTCGTACAAGAGGTATCTGGCTACGTTTGAGGATTTTGATCTCTCGATCAGTGATCTCAATCGGTTCCTCAGTAAAGTGTAGCTGTTCGTCAATCGTTAGTTCCTTAAAAGGAATCACAAGTGTTTCATCCGACAAACACTTCTTCAGGTTGGATATGTGAAAAACGTTGTGTACCGCACTCAGTTCTTCAGGCAGGTTCAATCTATAAGCAACCTTACCGATCTTCTCGGTAATTTCGAATGGTCCAATGTATCGCGGATTAAGCTTGCCCCGTTTTCCAAAGCGAACCACACCCTTCCAGGGTGAGACTTTGAGTAGAACCCGGTCACCGACCTGGAATTCCAATGGTTTCCTACGCTTATCAGCGTAGCTCTTTTGACGGTCACGAGCTGCCGCCATGCGTTGTCTGATCTGGGCAATCTTTTCCGTTGTATCTACCACCATCTCTGGGCCCGTGATTTGACTATCACCGATTTCTGCCCAGCAGAGAGGTGACCGGCATTTACGACCGTACAATGCCTCAAAAGGTGCTGCCTGAATACTGGTGTGGTAACTGTTGTTGTATGAGAACTCTACTAACGGTAGATGCTTCTCCCAGTTCTTGCCAAAGTCGATCACACACGCTCTAAGCATGTCTTCTAGAGTTTGGATGGTACGTTCGGATTGTCCATCCGTTTGCGGGTGATAAGCAGTGCTCATATCCAAACGTGAGCCAAAGCATTTGTGCATAGCTTGCCACAATTCCGAAGTAAATCGAGCATCTCGGTCGGAAATAATCGAGGTTGGCACTCCGTGCCTCGAAACTACTTCCTTTAAGTAAATCTCCGCCAAGGTAGAAAACTTGTCTGTTTCCTTAATAGCCAGAAAGTGCGCGGACTTGGTCAGTCGATCCACTATTACCCAAATAGCATCATTTCCGCGTTGAGATCTAGGTAACCCTGTAACAAAATCCATGGAAATTTGCTCCCATTTCCATTTCGGGATTTCTGGTTGTTGGAGTAGACCTGCTGGCTTCTGGTATTCTGTCTTGACTCTCGCACAAGTCAAGCATTTGCTGACGTATGTTGCTATGTGGGCCTTCATACCAGGCCACCAATATGTAGTCTTCAAATCGTGGTACATCTTGTCCGAACCAGGATGTACTGAGTAGCGGGACTTGTGGGCTTCATCCATCACGAGTTCACGTAATCCTCCAAGGAGAGGAATCCAGATACGCCCTGTTACATAGTAAGCACCATCTTCTTTCTGTTCTAGTTGCTGTCTCGATCCTCGCAGAGACTCAGCCCTGATGTTTTCCGGCTTCAATGCTTCAACTTGAGCATTTCGAATCTGAGTAGGGAGGTTAGACTGGATGGTAAGTTGTAGTGCTCGCACGCGCTTTGGTACGGTGTCCTTTCGGCTGAGGGCGTCTGCCACGACATTGGCTTTGCCCGGATGGTATTTGATGGCGCATTCGTAGTCGTTCAATAGTTCGACCCATCGACGTTGTCTCATGTTCAATTCCTTTTGCCTAAAGATATGCTCGAGACTCCTGTGATCGGTGTAAATGGTGCACCTGGTACCGTACAGGTAATGTCTCCATATCTTAAGAGCAAAAACCACTGCTCCCAGTTCCAAGTCATGCGTCGTGTAGTTCTTTTCATGCGTCTTGAGTTGTCGTGAGGCGTAGGCAATAACTTTCTCGCGTTGCATTAACACGCAACCGAGCCCATGAATAGACGCATCGCAGTAAACCACAAAGTCGTCAGTGCCGTCAGGCAACGAGAGAATAGGAGCGCTACAGAGGTTATCCTTAAGCCTCTGAAAAGCAGATTCCTGTGCTGCATTCCACTTGTAGGCGACGCCTTTCTGAGTAAGAGTCGTGAGGGGTTGTGCAATCTTGGAGAATCCCTGAATGAATCTGCGGTAGTAGCCTGCTAAGCCCAAGAATTGGCGAACTTCCGTGGGAGTCTTAGGCGTAGGCCAGTTCTTTATCGATTCGATCTTAGCGGGGTCGACATGAATTCCGTTCTTATTAACCACGTGGCCGAGGAAATGGACTTCTCGAAGCCAGAAGTCACATTTAGAGAATTTGGCGTACAGTTGCTCGTTGCGAAGGAGTTCGAGGATAAGGCGTAGGTGCTGCTCATGCTCTTCTTGACTTTTCGAATAAATCAGAATGTCGTCGATAAACACAATCACGAATTTATCGAGGTAAGGCTTACATACGCGGTTCATCAGATCCATGAACACTGCCGGCGCGTTAGTCATTCCAAAAGGCATAACGAGGAACTCGTAATGACCATAACGAGTCCTGAACGCAGTCTTGGAGATATCTTCATTACGAACTCTCAGCTGATGATAGCCTGATCGCAGGTCAATCTTTGAATAGT